>NW_025548822.1:0-74507 GCF_905237065.1 Salmo salar | reverse complement strand
CATCCACATTGTCTCATCCTTCCACAGTAGATTCTCCCAGTCACATCCACATTGTCTACTTCCTCCTCCAGTAGATTCTCCAAGTCACATCCACATTGTCTGCTTCCTTCCACAGTAGATTCTCCCAGTCACATCCACATTGTCTGCTTCCTTCCACAGTAGATTCTCCCAGTCACATCCACATTGTCTATTTCCTACTCCAGTAGATTCTTCCAGTCACATCCACATAGTCTACTTCCTCCTCCAGTAGATTCTCCCAGTCACATCCACATTGTCTGCTTCCTTCCACAGTAGATTCTCCCAGTCACATCCATTGTCTACATTCTTCCCCAGTAGATTCTCCAAGTCACATCCACATTGTCTACATCCTTCCCCAGTAGATTCTTCCTCACATCCATTGTCTACTTCCTTCCCCAGTAGATTCTCCCAGTCACATCCACATTGTCTGCTTCCTTCCACAGTAGATTCTCCCAGTCACATCCACATTGTTTACTTCCTCCTCCAGTAGATTTTCCAAGTCACATCCACATTGTCTACTTCCTTCCCCAGTAGATTCTCCCAGCCACATCCACATTGTCTGCTTCCTTCCTCAGTAGATTCTCCCAGTCACATCCACATCGTCTGCTTCCTCCTCCAGTAGATTGTTTCCCTCACATCCACATTGTCTACTTCCTCCTCCAGTAGATTCTCCCAGTCACATCCACTAGTCTACTTCTTTCTCCAGTAGATTGTTTCCCTCACATCCACATTGTCTACTCCCTCCTCCAGTAAATTCTCCCAGTCACATCCACGTTGTCTGCTTCCTTCCCCAGTAGATTCTCCCAGTCACATCCACATTGTCTGCTTCCTTCCTCAGTAGATTCTCCCGTCACATCCACATTGTCTGCTTCCTTCCTCAGTAGATTCTCCCCAGTCACATCCACATCGTCTGCTTCCTTCCCCAGTAGATTCTCCAAGTCACATCTACATTGTCTACTTCCTTCCCCAGTAGATTCTTCCAGTCACATCCACATTGTCTGCTTCCTCCTCCAGTAGATTCTTCCAGTCACATCCACATTGTCTACTTCCTCCTTCAGTAGATTCTCCCAGTCACATCCACATAGTCTACTTCATCCTCCAGTAGATTCTCCCAGTCACATCCAAATTGTCTACTTCCTCCTCCAGTAGATTTTCCCAGTCACATCCACATCGTCTACTTCCTCCTCCAGTAGATTCTCCCAGTCACATCCACATTGTCTACTTCCTCCTCCAGTAGATTCTCCCAGTCACATCCACATTCTCTACTTCCTCCCCAGTAGATTCTCCCAGTCACATCCACATTGTCTACTTCCTCCACAGTACATTCTCCCAATCACATCCACATTGTCTATTTCCTTCCACAGTAGATTCTCCCAGTCACATCCACATTGTCTACTTCCTCCTCCAGTAGATTCTTCCAGTCACATCCACATTGTCTGCTTCCCCCAGTAGATTCTCCCAGTCACATCCACATTGTCTGCTTCCTCCTCCAGTAGATTTTCCCAGTCACATCCACATAGTCTACTTCCTCCTCCAGTAGATTCTCCCAGTCACATCCACATTGTCTGCTTCCTTCCACAGTAGATTCTCCCAGTCACATCCACATTGTCTACGTCCTCCTCCAGTAGATTGTTCCCATCACATCCACATTGTCTACTTCCTCCTCCAGTAGATTATCCCAGTCACATCCACATAGTCTACTTCCTCCTCCAGTAGATTCTCCCAGTCACATCCACATTGTCTGCTTCCTTCCACAGTAGATTCTCCCAGTCACATCCACATTGTCTACATTCTTCCCCAGTAGATTCTCCAAGTCACATCCACATTGTCTACATCCTTCCCCAGTAGATTCTTCCAGTCACATCCACATTGTCTACTTCCTTCCCCAGTAGATTCTTCCAGTCACATCCACATTGTCTGCTTCCCCCAGTAGATTCTCCCAGTCACATCCACATTGTCTGCTTCCTCCTCCAGTAGATTCTCCCAGTCACATCCACATTGTCTACTTCCTCCTCCAGTAGATTCTCCCAGTCACATACACATTGTCTGCTTCCTTCACCAGTAGATTCTCCCAGTCACATCCACATTGTCTACATCCTTCCCCAGTAGATTCTTCCAGTCACATCCACATTGTCTACTTCCTTCCCCAGTAGATTTCTCCCAGTCACATCCACATTGTCTGCTTCCTTCCACAGTAGATTCTCCCAGTCACATCCACATTGTCTACTTCCTCCTCCACTAGATTCTCCCAGTCACATCCACATTGTCTACGTCCTCCTCCAGTAGATTCTTCCCAGTCACATCCACATTGTCTACTTCCTCCTCCAGTAGATTCTCCCAGTCACATCCACATTGTCTACTTCCTCCTCCAGTAGATTCTCCCAGTCACATCCACATTGTCTGCTTCCTTCCACAGTAGATTCTCCCAGTCACATCCACATTGTCTACATTCTTCCCCAGTAGATTCTCCCAGTCACATCCACATTGTCTACTTCCTTCCTCCAGTAGATTCTTCCAGTCACATCCACATTGTCTACTTCCTTCCCCAGTAGATTCTTCCAGTCACATCCACATTGTCTGCTTCCTTCCCAGTAGATTCTCCCAGTCACATCCACATTGTCTGCTTCCTCCTCCAGTAGATTCTCCCAGTCACATCCACATTGTCTACTTCCTCCTCCAGTAGATTCTCCCAGTCACATCCACATTGTCTGCTTCCTTCCCCAGTAGATTCTCCCAGTCACATCCACATTGTCTACATCCTTCCCCAGTAGATTCTCCCAGTCACATCCACATTGTCTACTTCCTTCCCCAGTAGATTCTCCCAGTCACATCCACATTGTCTGCTTCCTTCCACAGTAGATTCTCAGAGTCACATCCACATTGTTTACTTCCTCCGCCACTAGATTCTCCAAGTCACATCCACATTGTCTACTTCCTTCCCCAGTAGATTCTTCCAGTCACATCCACATTGTCTGCTTCCTTCAACAGTAGATTCTCCCAGTCACATCCACATTGTCTCCATCCTTCCCCAGTAGATTCTTCCTGTCACATCCACATTGTCTACTTCCTTCCCCAGTAGATTCTCCCAGTCACATCCACATTGTCTGCTTCCTTCCACAGTAGATTCTCCCAGTCACATCCACATTGTTTACTTCCTCCTCCAGTAGATTCTCCAGTCACATCCACATTGTCTACTTCCTTCCCCAGTAGATTCTTCCAGTCACATCCACATTGTCTGCTTCCTTCCCCAGTAGATTCTCCCAGTCACATCCACATTGTCTGCTTCCTTCCACAGTAGATTCTCCCAGTCACATCCACATTGTTTACTTCCTCCTCCAGGAGATTTTCCAAGTCACATCCACATTGTCTACTTCCTTCCCCAGTAGATTCTCCCAGCCACATCCACATTGTCTGCTTCCTTCCTCAGTAGATTCTCCCAGTCACATCCACATCGTCTGCTTCCTCCTCCAGTAGATTGTTTCCCTCACATCCACATTGTCTACTTCCTCCTCCAGTAGAATTCTCCCAGTCACATCCACATAGTCTACTTCCTCCCCCAGTAGATTCTTCCCAGTCACATCCATATTGTCTACTTCCTCCTCCAGTAGATTCTCCCAGTCACATCCACATTGTCTGCTTCCTTCCCCAGTAGATTCTCCCAGTCACATCCACATTGTCTGCTTCCTTCCTCAGTAGATTCTCCCAGTCACATCCACATCGTCTGCTTCCTTCCCCAGTAGATTCTCCAAGTCACATCTACATTGTCTGCTTCCTTCCCCAGTAGATTCTTCCAGTCACATCCACATTGTCTGCTTCCTCCTCCAGTAGATTCTTCCAGTCACATCCACATTGTCTACTTCCTCCTTCAGTAGATTCTCCCAGTCACATCCACATAGTCTACTTCATCCTCCAGTAGATTCTCCCAGTCACATCCACATTGTCTACTTCCTCCTCCAGTAGATTCTCCCAGTCACATCCACATCGTCTACTTCCTCCTCCAGTAGATTCTCCCAGTCACATCCACATTGTCTACTTCCTCCTCCAGTAGATTCTCCCAGTCACATCCACATTCTCTACTTCCTCCCCCAGTAGATTCTCCCAGTCACATCCACATTGTCTATTTCCTTCCACAGTACATTCTCCCAATCACATCCACATTGTCTACTTCCTTCCACAGTAGATTCTCCCAGTCACATCCACATTGTCTACTTCCTCCTCCAGTAGATTCTTCCAGTCACATCCACATTGTCTGCTTCCCCAGTAGATTATCCCAGTCACATCCACATTGTCTGCTTCCTCCTCCAGTAGATTCTCCCAGTCACATCCACATAGTCTACTTCCTCCTCCAGTAGATTCTCCCAGTCACATCCACATTGTCTGCTTCCTTCCACAGTAGATTCTCCCAGTCACATCCACATTGTCTACATCCTTCCCCAGTAGATTCTCCAAGTCACATCCACATTGTCTACATCCTTCCCCAGTAGATTCTTCCAGTCACATCCACATTGTCTACTTCCTTCCCCAGTAGATTCTCCCAGTCACATCCACATTGTCTGCTTCCTTCCACAGTAGATTCTCCCAGTCACATCCACATTGTCTACTTCCCCCAGTAGATTCTCC
The DNA here is from genome assembly GCF_905237065.1 of Salmo salar. Lineage (NCBI taxonomy): Eukaryota > Metazoa > Chordata > Actinopteri > Salmoniformes > Salmonidae > Salmo > Salmo salar. The sequence continues at coordinate 69,869 of NW_025548822.1, read as the reverse complement.
AAGTCACATCCACATTGTCTCTTCCTTCCCAGTAGATTCTTCCAGTCACATCCACATTGTCTGCTTCCTTCAACAGTAGATTCTCCCAGTCACATCCACATTGTCTACATTCTTCCCCAGTAGATTCTCCCAGTCACATCCACATTGTCTCCATCCTTCCCCAGTAGATTCTTCCTGTCACATCCACATTGTCTACTTCCTTCCCCAGTAGATTCTCCCAGTCACATCCACATTGTCTGCTTCATTCCACAGTAGATTCTCCCAGTCACATCCACATTGTTTACTTCCTCCTCCAGTAGATTATCCAAGTCACATCCACATTGTCTACTTCCTTCCCCAGTAGATTCTTCCAGTCACATCCACATTGTCTGCTTCCTTTCCCAGTAGATTCTCCCAGTCACATCCACATTGTCTACTTCCTTCCACAGTAGATTCTCCCAGTCACATCCACATTGTCTACTTCCTCCTCCAGTAGATTCTCCAAGTCACATCCACATTGTCTGCTTCCTTCCACAGTAGATTCTCCCAGTCACATCCACATTGTCTGCTTCCTTCCACAGTAGATTCTCCCAGTCACATCCACATTGTCTACTTCCTCCTCCAGTAGATTCTTCCAGTCACATCCACATTGTCTACTTCCTCCAGTAGATTATCCCAGTCACATCCACATTGTCTGCTTCCTTCCACAGTAGATTCTCCCAGTCACATCCACATTGTCTACATTCTTCCCCAGTAGATTCTCCAAGTCACATCCACATTGTCTACATCCTTCCTCCAGTAGATTCTTCCAGTCACATCCACATTGTCTACTTCCTTCCCCAGTAGATTCTCCCAGTCACATCCACATTGTCTGCTTCCTTCCACAGTAGATTCTCCCAGTCACATCCACATTGTTTACTTCCTCCTCCAGGAGATTTTCCAAGTCACATCCACATTGTCTACTTCCTTCCCCAGTAGATTATCCCAGCCACATCCACATTGTCTGCTTCCTTCCTCAGTAGATTCTCCCAGTCACATCCACATCGTCTGCTTCCTCCTCCAGTAGATTGTTTCCCTCACATCCACATTGTCTACTTCCTCCTCCAGTAGATTCTCCCAGTCACATCCACATAGTCTACTTCTTTCTCCAGTAGATTGTTTCCCTCACATCCACATTGTCTACTCCCTCCTCCAGTAGATTCTCCCAGTCACATCCACATTGTCTGCTTCCTTCCCCAGTAGATTCTCCCAGTCACATCCACATTGTCTGCTTCCTTCCTCAGTAGATTCTCCCAGTCACATCCACATTGTCTGCTTCCTTCCTCAGTAGATTCTCCCAGTCACATCCACATCATCTGCTTCCTTCCCCAGTAGATTCTCCAAGTCACATCTACATTGTCTGCTTCCTTCCCCAGTAGATTCTTCCAGTCACATCCACATTGTCTGCTTCCTCCTCCAGTAGATTCTTCCAGTCACATCCACATTGTCTACTTCCTCCTTCAGTAGATTCTCCCAGTCACATCCACATAGTCTACTTCATCCTCCAGTAGATTCTCCCAGTCACATCCAAATTGTCTACTTCCTCCTCCAGTAGATTCTCCCAGTCACATCCACATCGTCTACTTCCTCCTCCAGTAGATTCTCTCAGTCACATCCACATTGTCTACTTCCTCCTCCAGTAGATTCTCCCAGTCACATCCACATTCTCTACTTCCTCCCCCAGTAGATTCTCCCAGTCACATCCACATTGTCTATTTCCTTCCACAGTACATTCTCCCAATCACATCCACATTGTCTATTTCCTTCCACAGTAGATTCTCCCAGTCACATCCACATTGTCTACTTCCTCCTCCAGTAGATTCTTCCAGTCACATCCACATTGTCTGCTTCCCCCAGTAGATTATCCCAGTCACATCCACATTGTCTGCTTCCTCCTCCAGTAGATTTTCCCAGTCACATCCACATTGTCTACTTCCTCCTCCAGTAGATTCTCCCAGTCACATCCACATTGTCTGCTTCCTTCCACAGTAGATTCTCCCAGTCACATCCACATTGTCTACGTCCTCCTCCAGTAGATTGTTCCCAGTCACATCCACATTGTCTACTTCCTCCTCCAGTAGATTATCCCAGTCACATCCACATTGTCTACTTCCTCCTCCAGTAGATTCTCCCAGTCACATCCACATTGTCTGCTTCCTTCCACAGTAGATTCTCCCAGTCACATCCACATTGTCTACATTCTTCCCCAGTAGATTCTCCAAGTCACATCCACATTGTCTACATCCTTCCCCAGTAGATTCTTCCAGTCACATCCACATTGTCTACTTCCTTCCCCAGTAGATTCTTCCAGTCACATCCACATTGTCTGCTTCCCCAGTAGATTCTCCCAGTCACATCCACATTGTCTGCTTCCTCCTCCAGTAGATTATCCCAGTCACATCCACATTGTCTGCTTCCTCCTCCAGTAGATTCTCCCAGTCACATACACATTGTCTGCTTCCTTCACCAGTAGATTCTCCCAGTCACATCCACATTGTCTACATCCTTCCCCAGTAGATTCTCCAAGTCACATCCACATTGTCTACTTCCTTCCCCAGTAGATTCTCCCAGTCACATCCACATTGTCTGCTTCCTTCCACAGTAGATTCTCAGAGTCACATCCACATTGTTTACTTCCTCCGCCACTAGATTCTCCAAGTCACATCCACATTGTCTACTTCCTTCCCCAGTAGATTCTTCCAGTCACATCCACATTGTCTGCTTCCTTCAACAGTAGATTCTCCCAGTCACATCCACATTGTCTCCATCCTTCCCCAGTAGATTCTTCCTGTCACATCCACATTGTCTACTTCCTTCCCCAGTAGATTCTCCCAGTCACATCCACATTGTCTGCTTCATTCCACAGTAGATTCTCCCAGTCACATCCACATTGTTTACTTCCTCCTCCAGTAGATTCTCCAAGTCACATCCACATTGTCTACTTCCTTCCCCAGTAGATTCTCCCAGTCACATCCACATTGTCTGCTTCCTTTCCCAGTAGATTCTCCCAGTCACATCCACATTGTCTACATCCTTCCACAGTAGATTCTCCCAGTCACATCCACATTGTCTACTTCCTCCTCCAGTAGATTCTCCAAGTCACATCCACATTGTCTGCTTCCTTCCACAGTAGATTCTCCCAGTCACATCCACATTGTCTGCTTCCTTCCACAGTAGATTCTCCCAGTCACATCCACATTGTCTATTTCCTACTCCAGTAGATTCTTCCAGTCACATCCACATAGTCTACTTCCTCCTCCAGTAGATTCTCCCAGTCACATCCACATTGTCTGCTTCCTTCCACAGTAGATTCTTCCAGTCACATCCACATTGTCTACTTCCTTCCCCAGTAGATTCTCCCAGTCACATCCACATTGTCTGCTTCCTTCCACAGTAGATTCTCCCAGTCACATCCACATTGTCTACTTCCTCCTCCAGGAGATTTTCCAAGTCACATCCACATTGTCTACTTCCTTCCCCAGTAGATTCTCCCAGCCACATCCACATTGTCTGCTTCCTTCCTCAGTAGATTCTCCCAGTCACATCCACATCGTCTGCTTCCTCCTCCAGTAGATTGTTTCCCTCACATCCACATTGTCTACTTCCTCCTCCAGTAGATTCTCCCAGTCACATCCACATAGTCTACTTCTTTCTCCAGTAGATTGTTTCCCTCACATCCACATTGTCTACTCCCTCCTCCAGTAGATTCTCCCAGTCACATCCACATTGTCTGCTTCCTTCCCCAGTAGATTCTCCCAGTCACATCCACATTGTCTGCTTCCTTCCCCAGTAGATTCTCCCAGTCACATCCACATTGTCTGCTTCCTTCCTCAGTAGATTCTCCCAGTCACATCCACATCATCTGCTTCCTTCCCCAGTAGATTCTCCAAGTCACATCTACATTGTCTGCTTCCTTCCCCAGTAGATTCTTCCAGTCACATCCACATTGTCTGCTTCCTCCTCCAGTAGATTCTTCCAGTCACATCCACATTGTCTACTTCCTCCTTCAGTAGATTCTCCCAGTCACATCCACATAGTCTACTTCATCCTCCAGTAGATTCTCCCAGTCACATCCAAATTGTCTACTTCCTCCTCCAGTAGATTATCCCAGTCACATCCACATCATCTACTTCCTCCTCCAGTAGATTCTCCCAGTCACATCCACATTGTCTACTTCCTCCTCCAGTAGATTCTCCCAGTCACATCCACATTCTCTACTTCCTCCCCCAGTAGATTCTCCCAGTCACATCCACATTGTCTATTTCCTTCCACAGTACATTCTCCCAATCACATCCACATTGTCTATTTCCTTCCACAGTAGATTCTCCCAGTCACATCCACATTGTCTACTTCCTCCTCCAATAGATTCTTCCAGTCACATCCACATTGTCTGCTTCCCCCAGTAGATTCTCCCAGTCACATCCACATTGTCTGCTTCCTCCTCCAGTAGATTTTCCCAGTCACATCCACATAGTCTACTTCCTCCTCCAGTAGATTCTCCCAGTCACATCCACATTGTCTGCTTCCTTCCACAGTAGATTCTCCCAGTCACATCCACATTGTCTACGTCCTCCTCCAGTAGATTGTTCCCATCACATCCACATTGTCTACTTCCTCCTCCAGTAGATTATCCCAGTCACATCCACATAGTCTACTTCCTCCTCCAGTAGATTCTCCCAGTCACATCCACATTGTCTGCTTCCTTCCACAGTAGATTCTCCCAGTCACATCCACATTGTCTACATTCTTCCCCAGTAGATTCTCCAAGTCACATCCACATTGTCTACATCCTTCCCCAGTAGATTCTTCCAGTCACATCCACATTGTCTACTTCCTTCCCCAGTAGATTCTTCCAGTCACATCCACATTGTCTGCTTCCCCCAGTAGATTATCCCAGTCACATCCACATTGTCTGCTTCCTCCTCCAGTAGATTCTCCCAGTCACATCCACATTGTCTACTTCCTCCTCCAGTAGATTCTCCCAGTCACATACACATTGTCTGCTTCCTTCACCAGTAGATTCTCCCAGTCACATCCACATTGTCTACATCCTTCCCCAGTAGATTCTCCAAGTCACATCCACATTGTCTACATCCTTCCCCAGTAGATTCTTCCAGTCACATCCACATTGTCTACTTCCTTCCCCAGTAGATTCTCCCAGTCACATCCACATTGTCTGCTTCCTTCCACAGTAGATTCTCAGAGTCACATCCACATTGTTTACTTCCTCCGCCACTAGATTCTCCAAGTCACATCCACATTGTCTACTTCCTTCCCCAGTAGATTCTTCCAGTCACATCCACATTGTCTGCTTCCTTCAACAGTAGATTCTCCCAGTCACATCCACATTGTCTACATTCTTCCCCAGTAGATTCTCCAAGTCACATCCACATTGTCTCCATCCTTCCCCAGTAGATTCTTCCTGTCACATCCACATTGTCTACTTCCTTCCCCAGTAGATTCTCCCAGTCACATCCACATTGTCTGCTTCATTCCACAGTAGATTCTCCCAGTCACATCCACATTGTTTACTTCCTCCTCCAGTAGATTATCCAAGTCACATCCACATTGTCTACTTCCTTCCCCAGTAGATTCTTCCAGTCACATCCACATTGTCTGCTTCCTTTCCCAGTAGATTCTCCCAGTCACATCCACATTGTCTACATCCTTCCACAGTAGATTCTTCCAGTCACATCCACATTGTCTACTTCCTCCTCCAGTAGATTCTCCAAGTCACATCCACATTGTCTGCTTCCTTCCACAGTAGATTCTCCCAGTCACATCCACATTGTCTGCTTCCTTCCACAGTAGATTCTCCCAGTCACATCCACATTGTCTATTTCCTACTCCAGTAGATTCTTCCAGTCACATCCACATAGTCTACTTCCTCCTCCAGTAGATTCTCCCAGTCACATCCACATTGTCTGCTTCCTTCCACAGTAGATTCTCCCAGTCACATCCACATTGTCTACATTCTTCCCCAGTAGATTCTCCAAGTCACATCCACATTGTCTACATCCTTCCCCAGTAGATTCTCCCAGTCACATCCACATTGTCTACTTCCTTCCCCAGTAGATTCTCCCAGTCACATCCACATTGTCTGCTTCCTTCCACAGTAGATTCTCCCAGTCACATCCACATTGTTTACTTCCTCCTCCAGGAGATTTTCCAAGTCACATCCACATTGTCTACTTCCTTCCCCAGTAGATTATCCCAGCCACATCCACATTGTCTGCTTCCTTCCTCAGTAGATTCTCCCAGTCACATCCACATCGTCTGCTTCCTCCTCCAGTAGATTGTTTCCCTCACATCCACATTGTCTACTTCCTCCTCCAGTAGATTCTCCCAGTCACATCCACATAGTCTACTTCCTCCTCCAGTAGATTGTTTCCCTCACATCCACATTGTCTACTCCCTCCTCCAGTAGATTCTCCCAGTCACATCCACATTGTCTGCTTCCTTCCCCAGTAGATTCTCCCAGTCACATCCACATTGTCTGCTTCCTTCCTCAGTAGATTCTCCCAGTCACATCCACATTGTCTGCTTCCTTCCTCAGTAGATTCTCCCAGTCACATCCACATCGTCTGCTTCCTTCCCCAGTAGATTCTCCCAGTCACATCTACATTGTCTGCTTCCTTCCCCAGTAGATTCTTCCAGTCACATCCACATTGTCTGCTTCCTCCTCCAGTAGATTCTTCCAGTCACATCCACATTGTCTACTTCCTCCTTCAGTAGATTCTCCCAGTCACATCCACATAGTCTACTTCATCCTCCAGTAGATTCTCCCAGTCACATCCACATTGTCTACTTCCTCCTCCAGTAGATTCTCCCAGTCACATCCACATCGTCTACTTCCTCCTCCAGTAGATTCTCCCAGTCACATCCACATTGTCTACTTCCTCCTCCAGTAGATTCTCCCAGTCACATCCACATTCTCTACTTCCTCCCCCAGTAGATTCTCCCAGTCACATCCACATTGTCTACTTCCTTCCACAGTAGATTCTCCCAATCACATCCACATTGTCTACTTCCTTCCACAGTAGATTCTCCCAGTCACATCCACATTGTCTACTTCCTCCTCCAATAGATTCTTCCAGTCACATCCACATTGTCTGCTTCCTCCCCAGTAGATTCTCCCAGTCACATCCACATTGTCTGCTTCCTCCTCCAGTAGATTCTCCCAGTCACATCCACATAGTCTACTTCCTCCTCCAGTAGATTCTCCCAGTCACATCCACATTGTCTGCTTCCTTCCACAGTAGATTCTCCCAGTCACATCCACATTGTCTACGTCCTCCTCCAGTAGATTGTTCCCAGTCACATCCACATTGTCTACTTCCTCCTCCAGTAGATTCTCCCAGTCACATCCACATAGTCTACTTCCTCCTCCAGTAGATTCTCCCAGTCACATCCACATTGTCTGCTTCCTTCCACAGTAGATTCTCCCAGTCACATCCACATTGTCTACATTCTTCCCCAGTAGATTCTCCCAGTCACATCCACATTGTCTACTTCCTTCCCCAGTAGATTCTTCCAGTCACATCCACATTGTCTACTTCCTTCCCCAGTAGATTCTTCCAGTCACATCCACATTGTCTGCTTCCTTCCCAGTAGATTCTCCCAGTCACATCCACATTGTCTGCTTCCTCCTCCAGTAGATTCTCCCAGTCACATCCACATTGTCTACTTCCTCCTCCAGTAGATTCTCCCAGTCACATACACATTGTCTGCTTCCTTCACCAGTAGATTCTCCCAGTCACATCCACATTGTCTACATCCTTCCCCAGTAGATTCTTCCAGTCACATCCACATTGTCTACTTCCTTCCCCAGTAGATTCTCCCAGTCACATCCACATTGTCTGCTTCCTTCCACAGTAGATTCTCCGAGTCACATCCACATTGTTTACTTCCTCCGCCACTAGATTCTCCAAGTCACATCCACATTGTCTACTTCCTTCCCCAGTAGATTCTTCCAGTCACATCCACATTGTCTGCTTCCTTCAACAGTAGATTCTCCCAGTCACATCCACATTGTCTCCATCCTTCCGCAGTAGATTCTTCCTGTCACATCCACATTGTCTACTTCCTTCCCCAGTAGATTCTCCCAGTCACATCCACATTGTCTGCTTCCTTCCACAGTAGATTCTCCCAGTCACATCCACATTGTTTACTTCCTCCTCCAGTAGATTATCCAAGTCACATCCACATTGTCTACTTCCTTCCCCAGTAGATTCTTCCAGTCACATCCACATTGTCTGCTTCCTTTCCCAGTAGATTCTCCCAGTCACATCCACATTGTCTACATCCTTCCACAGTAGATTCTTCCAGTCACATCCACATTGTCTACTTCCTCCTCCAGTAGATTCTCCAAGTCACATCCACATTGTCTGCTTCCTTCCACAGTAGATTCTCCCAGTCACATCCACATTGTCTGCTTCCTTCCACAGTAGATTCTCCCAGTCACATCCACATTGTCTACTTCCTACTCCAGTAGATTCTTCCAGTCACATCCACATAGTCTACTTCCTCCTCCAGTAGATTCTCCCAGTCACATCCACATTGTCTGCTTCCTTCCACAGTAGATTCTTCCAGTCACATCCACATTGTCTACTTCCTTCCCCAGTAGATTCTCCCAGTCACATCCACATTGTCTGCTTCCTTCCACAGTAGATTCTCCCAGTCACATCCACATTGTCTACTTCCTCCTCCAGTAGATTTTCCAAGTCACATCCACATTGTCTACTTCCTTCCCCAGTAGATTCTCCCAGCCACATCCACATTGTCTGCTTCCTTCCTCAGTAGATTCTCCCAGTCACATCCACATCGTCTGCTTCCTCCTCCAGTAGATTGTTTCCCTCACATCCACATTGTCTACTTCCTCCTCCAGTAGATTCTCCCAGTCACATCCACATTGTCTACTTCTTTCTCCAGTAGATTGTTTCCCTCACATCCACATTGTCTACTCCCTCCTCCAGTAGATTCTCCCAGTCACATCCACATTGTCTGCTTCCTTCCCCAGTAGATTCTCCCAGTCACATCCACATTGTCTGCTTCCTTCCTCAGTAGATTCTCCCAGTCACATCCACATTGTCTGCTTCCTTCCTCAGTAGATTCTCCCAGTCACATCCACATCGTTGCTTCCTTCCCCAGTAGATTCTCCAAGTCACATCTACATTGTCTGCTTCCTTCCCCAGTAGATTCTTCCAGTCACATCCACATTGTCTGCTTCCTCCTCCAGTAGATTCTTCCAGTCACATCCACATTGTCTACTTCCTCCTTCAGTAGATTCTCCCAGTCACATCCACATAGTCTACTTCATCCTCCAGTAGATTCTCCCAGTCACATCCACATTGTCTACTTCCTCCTCCAGTAGATTCTCCCAGTCACATCCACATCGTCTACTTCCTCCTCCAGTAGATTCTCCCAGTCACATCCACATTGTCTACTTCCTCCTCCAGTAGATTCTCCCAGTCACATCCACATTCTCTACTTCCTCCCCCAGTAGATTCTCCCAGTCACATCCACATTGTCTATTTCCTTCAACAGTACATTCTCCCAGTCACATCCACATTGTCTATTTCCTTCCACAGTAGATTCTCCCAGTCACATCCACATTGTCTACTTCCTCCTCCAGTAGATTCTTCCAGTCACATCCACATTGTCTGCTTCCCCCAGTAGATTCTCCCAGTCACATCCACATTGTCTGCTTCCTCCTCCAGTAGATTCTCCCAGTCACATCCACATTGTCTACTTCCTCCTCCAGTAGATTCTCCCAGTCACATCCACATTGTCTTCTTCCTTCCACAGTAGATTCTCCCAGTCACATCCACATTGTCTACGTCCTCCTCCAGTAGATTGTTCCCAGTCACATCCACATTGTCTACTTCCTCCTCCAGTAGATTCTTCCAGTCACATCCACATTGTCTACTTCCTCCTCCAGTAGATTCTCCCAGTCACATCCACATTGTCTGCTTCCTTCCACAGTAGATTCTCCCAGTCACATCCACATTGTCTACATTCTTCCCCAGTAGATTCTCCAAGTCACATCCACATTGTCTACATCCTTCCCCAGTAGATTCTTCCAGTCACATCCACATTGTCTACTTCCTTCCCCAGTAGATTCTCCCAGTCACATCCACATTGTCTGCTTCCTTCCACAGTAGATTCTCCCAGTCACATCCACATTGTTTACTTCCTCCTCCAGGAGATTTTCCAAGTCACATCCACATTGTCTACTTCCTTCCCCAGTAGATTCTCCCAGCCACATCCACATTGTCTGCTTCCTTCCTCAGTAGATTCTCCCAGTCACATCCACATCGTCTGCTTCCTCCTCCAGTAGATTGTTTCCCTCACATCCACATTGTCTACTTCCTCCTCCAGTAGATTCTCCCAGTCACATCCACATAGTCTACTTCCTCCTCCAGTAGATTGTTTCCCTCACATCCACATTGTCTACTTCCTCCTCCAGTAGATTCTCCCAGTCACATCCACATTGTCTGCTTCCTTCCCCAGTAGATTCTCCCAGTCACATCCACATTGTCTGCTTCCTTCCTCAGTAGATTCTCCCAGTCACATCCACATCATCTGCTTCCTTCCCCAGTAGATTCTCCAAGTCACATCTACATTGTCTGCTTCCTTCCCCAGTAGATTCTTCCAGTCACATCCACATTGTCTGCTTCCTCCTCCAGTAGATTCTTCCAGTCACATCCACATTGTCTACTTCCTCCTTCAGTAGATTCTCCCAGTCACATCCACATAGTCTACTTCATCCTCCAGTAGATTCTCCCAGTCACATCCACATTGTCTACTTCCTCCTCCAGTAGATTCTCCCAGTCACATCCACATCGTCTACTTCCTCCTCCAGTAGATTCTCCCAGTCACATCCACATTGTCTACTTCCTCCTCCAGTAGATTCTCCCAGTCACATCCACATTCTCTACTTCCTCCCCCAGTAGATTCTCCCAGTCACATCCACATTGTCTATTTCCTTCCACAGTACATTCTCCCAATCACATCCACATTGTCTATTTCCTTCCACAGTAGATTCTCCCAGTCACATCCACATTGTCTACTTCCTCCTCCAATAGATTCTTCCAGTCACATCCACATTGTCTGCTTCCCCCAGTAGATTATCCCAGTCACATCCACATTGTCTGCTTCCTCCTCCAGTAGATTTTCCCAGTCACATCCACATAGTCTACTTCCTCCTCCAGTAGATTCTCCCAGTCACATCCACATTGTCTACTTCCTTCCACAGTAGATTCTCCCAGTCACATCCACATTGTCTACATTCTTCCCCAGTAGATTCTCCAAGTCACATCCACATTGTCTACATCCTTCCCCAGTAGATTCTTCCAGTCACATCCACATTGTCTACTTCCTTCCCCAGTAGATTCTTCCAGTCACATCCACATTGTCTGCTTCCCCCAGTAGATTATCCCAGTCACATCCACATTGTCTGCTTCCTCCTCCAGTAGATTCTCCCAGTCACATCCACATTGTCTACTTCCTCCTCCAGTAGATTCTCCCAGTCACATCCACATTGTCTGCTTCCTTCACCAGTAGATTCTCCCAGTCACATCCACATTGTCTACATCCTTCCCCAGTAGATTCTCCAAGTCACATCCACATTGTCTACATCCTTCCCCAGTAGATTCTTCCAGTCACATCCACATTGTCTACTTCCTTCCCCAGTAGATTCTCCCAGTCACATCCACATTGTCTGCTTCCTTCCACAGTAGATTCTCAGAGTCACATCCACATTGTTTACTTCCTCCGCCACTAGATTCTCCAAGTCACATCCACATTGTCTACTTCCTTCCCCAGTAGATTCTTCCAGTCACATCCACATTGTCTGCTTCCTTCAACAGTAGATTCTCCCAGTCACATCCACATTGTCTACATTCTTCCCCAGTAGATTCTCCAAGTCACATCCACATTGTCTCCATCCTTCCCCAGTAGATTCTTCCTGTCACATCCACATTGTCTACTTCCTTCCCCAGTAGATTCTCCCAGTCACATCCACATTGTCTGCTTCATTCCACAGTAGATTCTCCCAGTCACATCCACATTGTTTACTTCCTCCTCCAGTAGATTATCCAAGTCACATCCACATTGTCTACTTCCTTCCCCAGTAGATTCTTCCAGTCACATCCACATTGTCTGCTTCCTTTCCCAGTAGATTCTCCCAGTCACATCCACATTGTCTACATCCTTCCACAGTAGATTCTTCCAGTCACATCCACATTGTCTACTTCCTCCTCCAGTAGATTCTCCAAGTCACATCCACATTGTCTGCTTCCTTCCACAGTAGATTCTCCCAGTCACATCCACATTGTCTGCTTCCTTCCACAGTAGATTCTCCCAGTCACATCCACATTGTCTATTTCCTACTCCAGTAGATTCTTCCAGTCACATCCACATAGTCTACTTCCTCCTCCAGTAGATTCTCCCAGTCACATCCACATTGTCTGCTTCCTTCCACAGTAGATTCTCCCAGTCACATCCACATTGTCTACATTCTTCCCCAGTAGATTCTCCAAGTCACATCCACATTGTCTACATCCTTCCCCAGTAGATTCTTCCAGTCACATCCACATTGTCTACTTCCTTCCCCAGTAGATTCTCCCAGTCACATCCACATTGTCTGCTTCCTTCCACAGTAGATTCTCCCAGTCACATCCACATTGTTTACTTCCTCCTCCAGGAGATTTTCCAAGTCACATCCACATTGTCTACTTCCTTCCCCAGTAGATTATCCCAGCCACATCCACATTGTCTGCTTCCTTCCTCAGTAGATTCTCCCAGTCACATCCACATCGTCTGCTTCCTCCTCCAGTAGATTGTTTCCCTCACATCCACATTGTCTACTTCCTCCTCCAGTAGATTCTCCCAGTCACATCCACATAGTCTACTTCCTTCTCCAGTAGATTGTTTCCCTCACATCCACATTGTCTACTCCCTCCTCCAGTAGATTCTCCCAGTCACATCCACATTGTCTGCTTCCTTCCCCAGTAGATTCTCCCAGTCACATCCACATTGTCTGCTTCCTTCCTCAGTAGATTCTCCCAGTCACATCCACATTGTCTGCTTCCTTCCTCAGTAGATTCTCCCAGTCACATCCACATCATCTGCTTCCTTCCCCAGTAGATTCTCCAAGTCACATCTACATTGTCTGCTTCCTTCCCCAGTAGATTCTTCCAGTCACATCCACATTGTCTGCTTCCTCCTCCAGTAGATTCTTCCAGTCACATCCACATTGTCTACTTCCTCCTTCAGTAGATTCTCCCAGTCACATCCACATAGTCTACTTCATCCTCCAGTAGATTCTCCCAGTCACATCCAAATTGTCTACTTCCTCCTCCAGTAGATTATCCCAGTCACATCCACATCGTCTACTTCCTCCTCCAGTAGATTCTCTCGGTCACATCCACATTGTCTACTTCCTCCTCCAGTAGATTCTCCCAGTCACATCCACATTCTCTACTTCCTCCCCCAGTAGATTCTCCCAGTCACATCCACATTGTCTATTTCCTTCCACAGTACATTCTCCCAATCACATCCACATTGTCTATTTCCTTCCACAGTAGATTCTCCCAGTCACATCCACATTGTCTACTTCCTCCTCCAATAGATTCTTCCAGTCACATCCACATTGTCTGCTTCCCCCAGTAGATTATCCCAGTCACATCCACATTGTCTGCTTCCTCCTCCAGTAGATTCTCCCAGTCACATCCACATTGTCTACTTCCTCCTCCAGTAGATTCTCCCAGTCACATCCACATTGTCTGCTTCCTTCCACAGTAGATTCTCCCAGTCACATCCACATTGTCTACGTCCTCCTCCAGTAGATTGTTCCCATCACATCCACATTGTCTACTTCCTCCTCCAGTAGATTATCCCAGTCACATCCACATAGTCTACTTCCTCCTCCAGTAGATTCTCCCAGTCACATCCACATTGTCTGCTTCCTTCCACAGTAGATTCTCCCAGTCACATCCACATTGTCTACATTCTTCCCCAGTAGATTCTCCAAGTCACATCCACATTGTCTACATCCTTCCCCAGTAGATTCTTCCAGTCACATCCACAATGTCTACTTCCTTCCCCAGTAGATTCTTCCAGTCACATCCACATTGTCTGCTTCCCCCAGTAGATTATCCCAGTCACATCCACATTGTCTGCTTCCTCCTCCAGTAGATTCTCCCAGTCACATCCACATTGTCTACTTCCTCCTCCAGTAGATTCTCCCAGTCACATACACATTGTCTGCTTCCTTCACCAGTAGATTCTCCCAGTCACATCCACATTGTCTACATCCTTCCCCAGTAGATTCTTCCAGTCACATCCACATTGTCTACTTCCTTCCCCAGTAGATTTTCCCAGTCACATCCACATTGTCTGCTTCCTTCCACAGTAGATTCTCAGAGTCACATCCACATTGTTTACTTCCTCCGCCACTAGATTCTCCAAGTCACATCCACATTGTCTACTTCCTTCCCCAGTAGATTCTTCCAGTCACATCCACATTGTCTGCTTCCTTCAACAGTAGATTCTCCCAGTCACATCCACATTGTCTCCATCCTTCCGCAGTAGATTCTTCCTGTCACATCCACATTGTCTACTTCCTTCCCCAGTAGATTCTCCCAGTCACATCCACATTGTCTGCTTCATTCCACAGTAGATTCTCCCAGTCACATCCACATTGTTTACTTCCTCCTCCAGTAGATTATCCAAGTCACATCCACATTGTCTACTTCCTTCCCCAGTAGATTCTTCCAGTCACATCCACATTGTCTGCTTCCTTTCCCAGTAGATTCTCCCAGTCACATCCACATTGTCTACATCCTTCCACAGTAGATTCTTCCAGTCACATCCACATTGTCTACTTCCTCCTCCAGTAGATTCTCCAAGTCACATCCACATTGTCTGCTTCCTTCCACAGTAGATTCTCCCAGTCACATCCACATTGTCTGCTTCCTTCCACAGTAGATTCTCCCAGTCACATCCACATTGTCTACTTCCTACCCCAGTAGATTCTTCCAGTCACATCCACATAGTCTACTTCCTCCTCCAGTAGATTCTCCCAGTCACATCCACATTGTCTGCTTCCTTCCACAGTAGATTCTCCCAGTCACATCCACATTGTCTACATTCTTCCCCAGTAGATTCTCCAAGTCACATCCACATTGTCTACATCCTTCCCCAGTAGATTCTTCCAGTCACATCCACATTGTCTACTTCCTTCCCCAGTAGATTCTCCCAGTCACATCCACATTGTCTGCTTCCTTCCACAGTAGATTCTCCCAGTCACATCCACATTGTTTACTTCCTCCTCCAGGAGATTTTCCAAGTCACATCCACATTGTCTACTTCCTTCCCCAGTAGATTATCCCAGCCACATCCACATTGTCTGCTTCCTTCCTCAGTAGATTCTCCCAGTCACATCCACATCGTCTGCTTCCTCCTCCAGTAGATTGTTTCCCTCACATCCACATTGTCTACTTCCTCCTCCAGTAGATTCTCCCAGTCACATCCACATAGTCTACTTCTTTCTCCAGTAGATTGTTTCCCTCACATCCACATTGTCTACTCCCTCCTCCAGTAGATTCTCCCAGTCACATCCACATTGTCTGCTTCCTTCCCCAGTAGATTCTCCCAGTCACATCCACATTGTCTGCTTCCTTCCTCAGTAGATTCTCCCAGTCACATCCACATTGTCTGCTTCCTTCCTCAGTAGATTCTCCCAGTCACATCCACATCGTCTGCTTCCTTCCCCAGTAGATTCTCCAAGTCACATCTACATTGTCTGCTTCCTTCCCCAGTAGAATCTTCCAGTCACATCCACATTGTCTGCTTCCTCCTCCAGTAGATTCTTCCAGTCACATCCACATTGTCTACTTCCTCCTTCAGTAGATTCTCCCAGTCACATCCACATAGTCTACTTCATCCTCCAGTAGATTCTCCCAGTCACATCCACATTGTCTACTTCCTCCTCCAGTAGATTATCCCTGTCACATCCACATCGTCTACTTCCTCCTCCAGTAGATTCTCCCAGTCACATCCACATTGTCTACTTCCTCCTCCAGTAGATTCTCCCAGTCACATCCACATTCTCTACTTCCTCCCCAGTAGATTCTCCCAGTCACATCCACATTCTCTACATCCTTCCACAGTACATTCTCCCAATCACATCCACATTGTCTATTTCCTTCCACAGTAGATTCTCCCAGTCACATCCACATTGTCTACTTCCTCCTCCAGTAGATTCTTCCAGTCACATCCACATTGTCTGCTTCCCCCAGTAGATTATCCCAGTCACATCCACATTGTCTGCTTCCTTCCCCAGTAGATTCTCCCAGTCACATCCACATTGTCTACTTCCTCCTCCAGTAGATTCTCCCAGTCACATCCACATTGTCTGCTTCCTTCCACAGTAGATTCTCCCAGTCACATCCACATTGTCTACGTCCTCCTCCAGTAGATTGTTCCCATCACATCCACATTGTCTACTTCCTCCTCCAGTAGATTCTCCCAGTCACATCCACATAGTCTACTTCCTCCTCCAGTAGATTCTCCCAGTCACATCCACATTGTCTGCTTCCTTCCACAGTAGATTCTCCCAGTCACATCCACATTGTCTACATTCTTCCCCAGTAGATTCTCCAAGTCACATCCACATTGTCTACATCCTTCCCCAGTAGATTCTTCCAGTCACATCCACATTGTCTACTTCCTTCCCCAGTAGATTCTCCCAGTCACATCCACATTGTCTGCTTCCCCAGTAGATTCTCCAGTCACATCCACATTGTCTGCTTCCTCCTCCAGTAGATTCTCCCAGTCACATCCACATTGTCTACTTCCTCCTCCAGTAGATTCTCCCAGTCACATCCACATTGTCTGCTTCCTTCACCAGTAGATTCTCCCAGTCACATCCACATTGTCTACTTCCTCCTCCAGTAGATTCTCCCAGTCACATCCACATTGCTCTACTTCCTCCCCAGTAGATTCTCCCAGTCACATCCACATTGTCTATTTCCTTCCACAGTAGATTCTCCCAGTCACATCCACATTGTCTACTTCCTCCTCCAGTAGATTCTTCCAGTCACATCCACATTGTCTACTTCCTTCCCCAGTAGATTATCCCAGTCACATCCACATTGTCTGCTTCCTCCTCCAGTAGATTTTCCCAGTCACATCCACATTGTCTACTTCCTCCTCCAGTAGATTCTCCCAGTCACATCCACATTGTCTGCTTCCTTCCACAGTAGATTCTCCCAGTCACATCCACATTGTCTACGTCCTCCTCCAGTAGATTGTTCCCATCACATCCACATTGTCTACTTCCTCCTCCAGTAGATTATCCCAGTCACATCCACATTGTCTACTTCCTCCTCCAGTAGATTCTCCCAGTCACATCCACATTGTCTGCTTCCTTCCACAGTAGATTCTCCCAGTCACATCCACATTGTCTACATTCTTCCCCAGTAGATTCTCCAAGTCACATCCACATTGTCTACATCCTTCCCCAGTAGATTCTTCCAGTCACATCCACATTGTCTACTTCCTTCCCCAGTAGATTCTTCCAGTCACATCCACATTGTCTGCTTCCCCCAGTAGATTCTCCCAGTCACATCCACATTGTCTGCTTCCTCCTCCAGTAGATTCTCCCAGTCACATCCACATTGTCTACTTCCTCCTCCAGTAGATTCTCCCAGTCACATCCACATTGTCTGCTTCCTTCACCAGTAGATTCTCCCAGTCACATCCACATTGTCTACTTCATCCTCCAGTAGATTCTCCCAGTCACATCCACATTATCTACTTCCTCCTCCAGTAGATTCTCCCAGTCACATCCACATTGTCTATTTCCTTCCACAGTACATTGTCCCAATCACATCCACATTGTCTATTTCCTTCCACAGTAGATTCTCCCAGTCACATCCACATTGTCTACTTCCTCCTCCAGTAGATTCTTCCAGTCACATCCACATTGTCTGCTTCCCCCAGTAGATTATCCCAGTCACATCCACATTGTCTGCTTCCTCCTCCAGTAGATTTTCCCTGTCACATCCACATAGTCTACTTCCTCCTCCAGTAGATTCTCCCAGTCACATCCACATTGTCTGCTTCCTTCCACAGTAGATTCTCCCTGTCACATCCACATTGTCTACGTCCTCCTCCAGTAGATTGTTCCCCTCACATCCACATTGTCTTCTTCCTCCTCCAGTAGATTATCCCAGTCACATCCACATTGTCTACTTCCTCCTCCAGTAGATTCTCCCAGTCACATCCACATTGTCTGCTTCCTTCGACAGTAGATTCTCCCAGTCACATCCACATTGTCTACATTCTTCCCCAGTAGATTCTCCAAGTCACATCCACATTGTCTACATCCTTCCCCAGTAGATTCTTCCAGTCACATCCACATTGTCTACTTCCTTCCCCAGTAGATTCTTCCAGTCACATCCACATTGTCTGCTTCCCCCAGTAGATTATCCCAGTCACATCCACATTGTCTGCTTCCTCCTCCAGTAGATTCTCCCAGTCACATCCACATTGTCTACTTCCTCCTCCAGTAGATTCTCCCAGTCACATACACATTGTCTGCTTCCTTCACCAGTAGATTCTCCCAGTCACATCCACATTGTCTACTTCCTCCCCCAGTAGATTCTCCCAGTCACATCCACATTGTCTATTTCCTTCCACAGTAGATTCTCCCAGTCACATCCACATTGTCTATTTCCTTCCACAGTAGATTCTCCCAGTCACATCCACATTGTCTACTTCCTCCTCCAGTAGATTCTTCCAGTCACATCCACATTGTCTGCTTCCCCCAGTAGATTATCCCAGTCACATCCACATTGTCTGCTTCCTCCTCCATTAGATTCTCCCAGTCACATCCACATTGTCTACTTCCTCCTCCAGTAGATTCTCCCAGTCACATACACATTGTCTGCTTCCTTCACCAGTAGATTCTCCCAGTCACATCCACATTGTCTACTTCCTCCCCCAGTAGATTCTCCCAGTCACATCCACATTGTCTATTTCCTTCCACAGTAGATTCTCCCAGTCACATCCACGTTGTCTATTTCCTTCCACAGTAGATTCTCCCAGTCACATCCAGATTGTCTACTTCCTCCTCCAGTAGATTCTTCCAGTCACATCCACATTGTCTGCTTCCCCCAGTAGATTATCCCAGTCACATCCACATTGTCTGCTTCCTCCTCCAGTAGATTATCCCAGTCACATCCACATTGTCTACTTCCTCCTCCAGTAGATTCTCCCAGTCACATACACATTGTCTGCTTCCTTCACCAGTAGATTTTCCCAGTCACATCCACATAGTCTACTTCCTCCTCCAGTAGATTCTCCCAGTCACATCCACATTGTCTGCTTCCTTCCACAGTAGATTCTCCCAGTCACATCCACATTGTCTACGTCCTCCTCCAGTAGATTGTTCCCATCACATCCACATTGTCTACTTCCTCCTCCAGTAGATTATCCCAGTCACATCCACATAGTCTACTTCCTCCTCCAGTAGATTCTCCCAGTCACATCCACATTGTCTGCTTCCTTCCACAGTAGATTCTCCCAGTCACATCCACATTGTCTACATTCTTCCCCAGTAGATTCTCCAAGTCACATCCACATTGTCTACATCCTTCCCCAGTAGATTCTTCCAGTCACATCCACATTGTCTACTTCCTTCCCCAGTAGATTCTTCCAGTCACATCCACATTGTTTGCTTCCCCCAGTAGATTATCCCAGTCACATCCACATTGTCTGCTTCCTCCTCCAGTAGATTCTCCCAGTCACATCCACATTGTCTACTTCCTCCTCCAGTAGATTCTCCCAGTCACATACACATTGTCTGCTTCCTTCACCAGTAGATTCTCCCAGTCACATCCACATTGTCTACTTCATCCTCCAGTAGATTCTCCCAGTCACATCCACATCATCTACTTCCTCCTCCAGTAGATTCTCCCAGTCACATCCACATTGTCTATTTCCTTCCACAGTACATTGTCCCAATCACATCCACATTGTCTATTTCCTTCCACAGTAGATTCTCCCAGTCACATCCACATTGTCTACTTCCTCCTCCAGTAGATTCTTCCAGTCACATCCACATTGTCTGCTTCCCCCAGTAGATTATCCCAGTCACATCCACATTGTCTGCTTCCTCCTCTAGTAGATTTTCCCTGTCACATCCACATAGTCTACTTCCTCCTCCAGTAGATTCTCCCAGTCACATCCACATTGTCTGCTTCCTTCCACAGTAGATTCTCCCTGTCACATCCACATTGTCTACGTCCTCCTCCAGTAGATTGTTCCCCTCACATCCACATTGTCTACTTCCTCCTCCAGTAGATTATCCCAGTCACATCCACATTGTCTGCTTCCCCCAGTAGATTATCCCAGTCACATCCACATTGTCTGCTTCCTCCTCCAGTAGATTCTCCCAGTCACATCCACATTGTCTACTTCCTCCTCCAGTAGATTCTCCCAGTCACATACACATTGTCTGCTTCCTTCACCAGTAGATTCTCCCAGTCACATCCACATTGTCTACTTCCTCCCCAGTAGATTCTCCCAGTCACATCCACATTGTCTACTTCCTTCCACAGTAGATTCTCCCAGTCACATCCACATTGTCTATTTCCTTCCACAGTAGATTCTCCCAGTCACATCCACATTGTCTACTTCCTCCTCCAGTAGATTCTTCCAGTCACATCCACATTGTCTGCTTCCCCCAGTAGATTATCCCAGTCACATCCACATTGTCTGCTTCCTCCTCCAGTAGATTCTCCCAGTCACATCCACATTGTCTACTTCCTCCTCCAGTAGATTCTCCCAGTCACATACACATTGTCTGCTTCCTTCACCAGTAGATTCTCCCAGTCACATCCACATTGTCTACTTCCTCCCCCAGTAGATTCTCCCAGTCACATCCACATTGTCTATTTCCTTCCACAGTAGATTCTCCCAGTCACATCCACATTGTCTATTTCCTTCCACAGTAGATTCTCCCAGTCACATCCAGATTGTCTACTTCCTCCTCCAGTAGATTCTTCCAGTCACATCCACATTGTCTGCTTCCCCCAGTAGATTATCCCAGTCACATCCACATTGTCTGCTTCCTCCTCCAGTAGATTCTCCCAGTCACATCCACATTGTCTACTTCCTCCTCCAGTAGATTCTCCCAGTCACATACACATTGTCTGCTTCCTTCACCAGTAGATTCTCCCAGTCACATCCACATTGTCTACATCCTTCCCCAGTAGATTCTCCAAGTCACATCCACATTGTCTACATCCTTCCCCAGTAGATTCTTCCAGTCACATCCACATTGTCTACTTCCTTCCCCAGTAGATTCTCCCAGTCACATCCACATTGTCTGCTTCCTTCCACAGTAGATTCTCAGAGTCACATCCACATTGTTTACTTCCTCCGCCACTAGATTCTCCAAGTCACATCCACATTGTCTACTTCCTTCCCCAGTAGATTCTTCCAGTCACATCCACATTGTCTGCTTCCTTCAACAGTAGATTCTCCCAGTCACATCCACATTGTCTACATTCTTCCCCAGTAGATTCTCCAAGTCACATCCACATTGTCTGCATCCTTCCCCAGTAGATTCTTCCTGTCACATCCACATTGTCTACTTCCTTCCCCAGTAGATTCTCCCAGTCACATCCACATTGTCTGCTTCATTCCACAGTAGATTCTCCCAGTCACATCCACATTGTTTACTTCCTCCTCCAGTAGATTCTCCAAGTCACATCCACATTGTCTGCTTCCTTCCACAGTAGATTCTCCCAGTCACATCCACATTGTCTGCTTCCTTCCACAGTAGATTCTCCCAGTCACATCCACATTGTCTATTTCCTCCTCCAGTAGATTCTTCCAGTCACATCCACATAGTCTACTTCCTCCTCCGGTAGATTCTCCCAGTCACATCCACATTGTCTGCTTCCCCAGTAGATTATCCCAGTCACATCCACATAGTCTACTTCCTCCTCCAGTAGATTCTCCCAGTCACATCCACATTGTCTGCTTCCTTCCACAGTAGATTCTCCCAGTCACATCCACATTGTCTACATTCTTCCCCAGTAGATTCTCCAAGTCACATCCACATTGTCTACATCCTTCCCCAGTAGATTCTTCCAGTCACATCCACATTGTCT
Organism: Salmo salar; assembly: GCF_905237065.1. Lineage (NCBI taxonomy): Eukaryota > Metazoa > Chordata > Actinopteri > Salmoniformes > Salmonidae > Salmo > Salmo salar. Next base: position 47,661 of record NW_025548822.1, on the reverse strand, counting down.
ACTTCCTTCCCCAGTAGATTCTCCCAGTCACATCCACATTGTCTGCTTCCTTCCACAGTAGATTCTCCCAGTCACATCCACATTGTTTACTTCCTCCTCCAGGAGATTTTCCAAGTCACATCCACATTGTCTACTTCCTTCCCCAGTAGATTATCCCAGCCACATCCACATTGTCTGCTTCCTTCCTCAGTAGATTCTCCCAGTCACATCCACATCGTCTGCTTCCTCCTCCAGTAGATTGTTTCCCTCACATCCACATTGTCTACTTCCTCCTCCAGTAGATTCTCCCAGTCACATCCACATAGTCTACTTCCTCCTCCAGTAGATTGTTTCCCTCACATCCACATTGTCTACTTCCTCCTCCAGTAGATTCTCCCAGTCACATCCACATTGTCTGCTTCCTTCCCCAGTAGATTCTCCCAGTAACATCCACATTGTCTGCTTCCTTCCTCAGTAGATTCTCCCAGTCACATCCACATCGTCTGCTTCCTTCCCCAGTAGATTCTCCAAGTCACATCTACATTGTCTGCTTCCTTCCCCAGTAGATTCTTCCAGTCACATCCACATTGTCTGCTTCCTCCTCCAGTAGATTCTTCCAGTCACATCCACATTGTCTACTTCCTCCTTCAGTAGATTCTCCCAGTCACATCCACATAGTCTACTTCATCCTCCAGTAGATTCTCCCAGTCACATCCACATTGTCTACTTCCTCCTCCAGTAGATTCTCCCAGTCACATCCACATCGTTTACTTCCTCCTCCAGTAGATTCTCCCAGTCACATCCACATTGTCTACTTCCTCCTCCAGTAGATTCTCCCAGTCACATCCACATTGTCTACTTCCTCCCCCAGTAGATTCTCCCAGTCACATCCACATTGTCTATTTCCTTCCACAGTACATTCTCCCAATCACATCCACATTTTCTATTTCCTTCCACAGTAGATTCTCCCAGTCACATCCACATTGTCTACTTCCTCCTCCAGTAGATTCTTCCAGTCACATCCACATTGTCTACTTCCTCCTCCAGTAGATTCTTCCAGTCACATCCACATTGTCTGCTTCCCCCAGTAGATTATCCCAGTCACATCCACATAGTCTACTTCCTCCTCCAGTAGATTCTCCCAGTCACATCCACATTGTCTGCTTCCTTCCACAGTAGATTCTCCCAGTCACATCCACATTGTCTACGTCCTCCTCCAGTAGATTGTTCCCCTCACATCCACATTGTCTACTTCCTCCTCCAGTAGATTATCCCAGTCACATCCACATAGTCTACTTCCTCCTCCAGTAGATTCTCCCAGTAACATCCACATTGTCTGCTTCCTTCCACAGTAGATTCTCCCAGTCACATCCACATTGTCTACATTTTTCCCCAGTAGATTCTCCAAGTCACATCCACATTGTCTACATCCTTCCCCAGTAGATTCTTCCAGTCACATCCACATTGTCTACTTCCTTCCCCAGTAGATTCTCCCAGTCACATCCACATTGTCTGCTTCCTTCCACAGTAGATTCTCCCAGTCACATCCACATTGTTTACTTCCTCCTCCAGGAGATTTTCCAAGTCACATCCACATTGTCTACTTCCTTCCCCAGTAGATTCTCCCAGCCACATCCACATTGTCTGCTTCCTTCCTCAGTAGATTCTCCCAGTCACATCCACATCGTCTGCTTCAGACTCCAGTAGATTGTTTCCCTCACATCCACATTGTCTACTTCCTCCTCCAGTAGATTCTCCCAGTCACATCCACATTGTCTGCTTCCTTCCCCAGTAGATTCTCCCAGTAACATCCACATTGTCTGCTTCCTTCCTCAGTAGATTCTCCCAGTCACATCCACATCGTCTGCTTCCTTCCCCAGTAGATTCTCCAAGTCACATCTACATTGTCTGCTTCCTTCCCCAGTAGATTCTTCCAGTCACATCCACATTGTCTGCTTCCTCCTCCAGTAGATTCTTCCAGTCACATCCACATTGTCTACTTCCTCCTTCAGTAGATTCTCCCAGTCACATCCACATTGTCTACTTCATCCTCCAGTAGATTCTCCCAGTCACATCCACATTGTCTACTTCCTCCTCCAGTAGATTCTCCCAGTCACATCCACATCGTCTACTTCCTCCTCCAGTAGATTCTCCCAGTCACATCCACATTGTCTACTTCCTCCTCCAGTAGATTCTCCCAGTCACATCCACATTGTCTACTTCCTCCCCAGTAGATTCTCCCAGTCACATCCACATTGTCTATTTCCTTCCACAGTACATTCTCCCAATCACATCCACATTGTCTATTTCCTTCCACAGTAGATTCTCCCAGTCACATCCACATTGTCTACTTCCTCCTCCAGTAGATTCTTCCAGTCACATCCACATTGTCTGCTTCCCCAGTAGATTATCCCAGTCACATCCACATTGTCTGCTTCCTCCTCCAGTAGATTTTCCCAGTCACATCCACATAGTCTACTTCCTCCTCCAGTAGATTCTCCCAGTCACATCCACATTGTCTGCTTCCTTCCACAGTAGATTCTCCCAGTCACATCCACATTGTCTACGTCCTCCTCCAGTAGATTGTTCCCCTCACATCCACATTGTCTACTTCCTCCTCCAGTAGATTATCCCAGTCACATCCACATAGTCTACTTCCTCCTCCAGTAGATTCTCCCAGTCACATCCACATTGTCTGCTTCCTTCCACAGTAGATTCTCCCAGTCACATCCACATTGTCTACATTTTCCCCAGTAGATTCTCCAAGTCACATCCACATTGTCTACATCCTTCCCCAGTAGATTCTTCCAGTCACATCCACATTGTCTACTTCCTTCCCCAGTAGATTCTCCCAGTCACATCCACATTGTCTGCTTCCTTCCACAGTAGATTCTCCCAGTCACATCCACATTGTTTACTTCCTCCTCCAGGAGATTTTCCAAGTCACATCCACATTGTCTACTTCCTTCCCCAGTAGATTCTCCCATCCACATTGTCTGCTTCCTTCCTCAGTAGATTCTCCCAGTCACATCCACATCGTCTGCTTCAGACTCCAGTAGATTGTTTCCCTCACATCCACATTGTCTACTTCCTCCTCCAGTAGATTCTCCCAGTCACATCCACATAGTCTACTTCCTCCTCCAGTAGATTGTTTCCCTCACATCCACATTGTCTACTTCCTCCTCCAGTAGATTCTCCCAGTCACATCCACATTGTCTGCTTCCTTCCCCAGTAGATTCTCCCAGTCACATCCACATTGTCTGCTTCCTTCCTCAGTAGATTCTCCCAGTCACATCCACATTGTCTGCTTCCTTCCCCAGTAGATTCTCCAAGTCACATCTACATTGTCTGCTTCCTTCCCCAGTAGATTCTTCCAGTCACATCCACATTGTCTGCTTCCTCCTCCAGTAGATTCTTCCAGTCACATCCACATTGTCTACTTCCTCCTTCAGTAGATTCTCCCAGTCACATCCACATAGTCTACTTCATCCTCCAGTAGATTCTCCCAGTCACATCCACATTGTCTACTTCCTCCTCCAGTAGATTCTCCCAGTCACATCCACATCGTCTACTTCCTCCTCCAGTAGATTCTCCCAGTCACATCCACATTGTCTACTTCCTCCTCCAGTAGATTCTCCCAGTCACATCCACATTGTCTACTTCCTCCCCCAGTAGATTCTCCCAGTCACATCCACATTGTCTATTTCCTTCCACAGTACATTCTCCCAATCACATCCACATTGTCTATTTCCTTCCACAGTAGATTCTCCCAGTCACATCCACATTGTCTACTTCCTCCTCCAGTAGATTCTTCCAGTCACATCCACATTGTCTGCTTCCCCCAGTAGATTATCCCAGTCACATCCACATTGTCTGCTTCCTCCTCCAGTAGATTTTCCCAGTCACATCCACATAGTCTACTTCCTCCTCCAGTAGATTCTCCCAGTCACATCCACATTGTCTGCTTCCTTCCACAGTAGATTCTCCCAGTCACATCCACATTGTCTACGTCCTCCTCCAGTAGATTGTTCCCCTCACATCCACATTGTCTACTTCCTCCTCCAGTAGATTATCCCAGTCACATCCACATTGTCTACTTCCTCCTCCAGTAGATTCTCCCAGTCACATCCACATTGTCTGCTTCCTTCCACAGTAGATTCTCCCAGTCACATCCACATTGTCTACATTCTTCCCCAGTAGATTCTCCAAGTCACATCCACATTGTCTACATCCTTCCCCAGTAGATTCTTCCAGTCACATCCACATTGTCTACTTCCTTCCCCAGCAGATTCTCCCAGTCACATCCACATTGTCTGCTTCCTTCCACAGTAGATTCTCCCAGTCACATCCACATTGTTTACTTCCTCCTCCAGGAGATTTTCCAAGTCACATCCACATTGTCTACTTCCTTCCCCAGTAGATTCTCCCAGCCACATCCACATTGTCTGCTTCCTTCCTCAGTAGATTCTCCCAGTCACATCCACATCGTCTGCTTCAGACTCCAGTAGATTGTTTCCCTCACATCCACATTGTCTACTTCCTCCTCCAGTAGATTCTCCCAGTCACATCCACATAGTCTACTTCCTCCTCCAGTAGATTGTTTCCCTCACATCTACATTGTCTACTTCCTCCTCCAGTAGATTCTCCCAGTCACATCCACATTGTCTGCTTCCTCCTCCAGTAGATTCTTCCAGTCACATCCACATTGTCTACTTCCTCCTTCAGTAGATTCTCCCAGTCACATCCACATAGTCTACTTCATCCTCCAGTAGATTCTCCCAGTCACATCCACATTGTCTACTTCCTCCTCCAGTAGACTCTCCCAGTCAAATCCACATCGTCTACTTCCTCCTCCAGTAGATTCTCCCAGTCACATCCACATTGTCTACTTCCTACTCCAGTAGATTCTCCCAGTCACATCGACATTGTCTACTTCCTCCTCCAGTAGGCTCTCCCAGTCAAATCCACATCGTCTACTTCCTCCTCCAGTAGATTCTCCCAGTCACATCCACATTGTCTACTTCCTTCCCCAGTAGATTCTCCCAGCCACATCCACATTGTCTGCTTCCTTCCTCAGTAGATTCTCCCAGTCACATCCACATCGTCTGCTTCAGACTCCAGTAGATTGTTTCCCCCACATCCACATTGTCTACTTCCTCCTCCAGTAGATTCTCCCAGTCACATCCACATAGTCTACTTCCTCCTCCAGTAGATTGTTTCCCTCACATCTACATTGTCTACTTCCTCCTCCAGTAGATTCTCCCAGTCACATCCACATTGTCTGCTTCCTCCTCCAGTAGATTCTTCCAGTCACATCCACATTGTCTACTTCCTCCTTCAGTAGATTCTCCCAGTCACATCCACATAGTCTACTTCATCCTCCAGTAGATTCTCCCAGTCACATCGACATTGTCTACTTCCTCCTCCAGTAGGCTCTCCCAGTCAAATCCACATCGTCTACTTCCTCCTCCAGTAGATTCTCCCAGTCACATCCACATTGTCTACTTCCTACCCAGTAGATTATCCCAGTCACATCCACATTGTCTACTTCCTCCTCCAGTAGATTCTCCCAGTCACATCCACATTGTCTATTTCCTTCCACAGTAGATTCTCCCAGTCACATCCACATTGTCTACTTCCTCCTCCAGTAGATTCTTCCAGTCACATCCACATTGTCTGCTTCCCCCAGTAGATTATCCCAGTCACATCCACATTGTCTGCTTCCTCCTCCAGTAGATTCTCCCAGTCACATCCACATTGTCTACTTCCTCCTCCAGTAGATTCTCCCAGTCACATACACATTGTCTGCTTCCTTCACCAGTAGATTCTCCCAGTCACATCCACATTGTCTACATCCTTCCCCAGTAGATTCTCCAAGTCACATCCACATTGTCTACATCCTTCCCCAGTAGATTCTTCCAGTCACAGCCACATTGTCTACTTCCTTCCCCAGTAGATTCTCCCAGTCACATCCACATTGTCTGCTTCCTTCCACAGTAGATTCTCCAAGTCACATCCACATTGTTTACTTACTCCGCCACTAGATTCTCCATGTCACATCCACATTGTCTACTTCCTTCCCCAGTAGATTCTTCCAGTCACATCCACATTGTCTGCTTCCTTCAACAGTAGATTCTCCCAGTCACATCCACATTGTCTACATTCTTCCCCAGTAGATTCTCCAAGTCACATCCACATTGTCTGCATCCTTCCCCAGTAGATTCTTCCTGTCACATCCACATTGTCTACTTCCTTCCCCAGTAGATTCTCCCAGTCACATCCACATTGTCTGCTTCATTCCACAGTAGATTCTCCCAGTCACATCCACATTGTTTACTTCCTCCTCCAGTAGATTATCCAAGTCACATCCACATTGTTTACTTCCTTCCCCAGTAGATTCTTCCAGTCACATCCACATTGTCTACTTCCTCCTCCAGTAGATTCTCCCAGTCACATCCACATTGTCTGCTTCATTCCACAGTAAATTCTCCCAGTCACATCCACATTGTCTACTTCCTCCTCCAGTAGATTCTCCAAGTCACATCCACATTGTCTGCTTCCTTCCACAGTAGATTCTCCCAGTCACATCCACATTGTCTGCTTCCTTCCACAGTAGATTCTCCCAGTCACATCCACATTGTCTACTTCCTCCTCCAGTAGATTCTTCCAGTCACATCCACATAGTCTACTTCCTCCTCCGGTAGATTCTCCCAGTCACATCCACATTGTCTGCTTCCCCCAGTAGATTATCCCAGTCACATCCACATAGTCTACTTCCTCCTCCAGTAGATTCTCCCAGTCACATCCACATTGTCTGCTTCCTTCCACAGTAGATTCTCCCAGTCACATCCACATTGTCTACATTCTTCCCCAGTAGATTCTCCAAGTCACATCCACATTGTCTACATCCTTCCCCAGTAGATTCTTCCAGTCACATCCACATTGTCTACTTCCTTCCCCAGTAGATTCTTCCAGTCACATCCACATTGTCTGCTTCCCCCAGTAGATTATCCCAGTCACATCCACATTGTCTGCTTCCTCCTCCAGTAGATTCTCCCAGTCACATCCACATTGTCTGCTTCCTCCTCCAGTAGATTCTTCCAGTCACATCCACATTGTCTTCTTCCTTCACCAGTAGATTCTCCCAGTCACATCCACATTGTCTACTTCCTTCCCCAGTAGATTCTCCAAGTCACATCCACATTGTCTACATCCTTCCCCAGTAGATTCTTCCAGTCACATCCACATTGTCTACTTCCTTCCCCAGTAGATTCTCCCAGTCACATCCACATTGTCTGCTTCCTTCCACAGTAGATTCTCCGAGTCACATCCACATTGTTTACTTCCTCCGCCACTAGATTCTCCAAGTCACATCCACATTGTCTACTTCCTTCCCCAGTAGATTCTTCCAGTCACATCCACATTGTCTGCTTCCTTCAACAGTAGATTCTCCCAGTCACATCCACATTGTCTACATTCTTCCCCAGTAGATTCTGCAAGTCACATCCACCTTGTCTCCATCCTTCCCCAGTAGATTCTTCCTGTCACATCCACATTGTCTACTTCCTTCCCCAGTAGATTCTCGCAGTCACATCCACATTGTCTGCTTCATTCCACAGTAGATTCTCCCAGTCACATCCACATTGTTCACTTCCTCCTCCAGTAGATTATCCAAGTCACATCCACATTGTCTACTTCCTTCCCCAGTAGATTCTTCCAGTCACATCCACATTGTCTGCTTCCTTTCCCAGTAGATTCTCCCAGTCACATCCACATTGTCTACATCCTTCCACAGTAGATTCTTCCAGTCACATCCACATTGTCTACTTCCTCCTCCAGTAGATTCTCCCAGTCACATCCACATTGTCTGCTTCCTTCCACAGTAGATTCTCCCAGTCACATCCACATTGTCTGCTTCCTTCCACAGTAGATTCTCCCAGTCACATCCACATTGTTTACTTCCTCCTCCAGGAGATTTTCCAAGTCACATCCACATTGTCTACTTCCTTCCCCAGTAGATTATCCCAGCCACATCCACATTGTCTGCTTCCTTCCTCAGTAGATTCTCCCAGTCACATCCACATCGTCTGCTTCCTCCTCCAGTAGATTGTTTCCCTCACATCCACATTGTCTACTTCCTCCTCCAGTAGATTCTCCCAGTCACATCCACATAGTCTACTTCTTTCTCCAGTAGATTGTTTCCCTCACATCCACATTGTCTACTCCCTCCTCCAGTAGATTCTCCCAGTCACATCCACATTGTCTGCTTCCTTCCCCAGTAGATTCTCCCAGTCACATCCACATTGTCTGCTTCCTCCTCCAGTAGATTCTCCAATTCACATCCACATTGTCTGCTTCCTTCCCCAGTAGATTCTCCCAGTCACATCCACATTGTCTGCTTCCTTCCTCAGTAGATTCTCCCAGTCACATCCACATCATCTGCTTCCTTCCCCAGTAGATTCTCCAAGTCACATCTACATTGTCTGCTTCCTTCCCCAGTAGATTCTTCCAGTCACATCCACATTGTCTGCTTCCTCCTCCAGTAGATTCTTCCAGTCACATCCACATTGTCTACTTCCTCCTTCAGTAGATTCTCCCAGTCACATCCACATAGTCTACTTCATCCTCCAGTAGATTCTCCCAGTCACATCCAAATTGTCTACTTCCTCCTCCAGTAGATTCTCCCAGTCACATCCACATCGTCTACTTCCTCCTCCAGTAGATTCTCCCAGTCACATCCACATTGTCTACTTCCTCCTCCAGTAGATTCTCCCAGTCACATCCACATTCTCTACTTCCTCCCCCAGTAGATTCTCCCAGTCACATCCACATTGTCTATTTCCTTCCACAGTAGATTCTCCCAGTCACATCCACATTGTCTACTTCCTCCTCCAGTAGATTCTTCCAGTCACATCCACATTGTCTGCTTCCCCCAGTAGATTATCCCAGTCACATCCACATTGTCTGCTTCCTCCTCCAGTAGATTTTCCCAGTCACATCCACATAGTCTACTTCCTCCTCCAGTAGATTCTCCCAGTCACATCCACATTGTCTGCTTCCTTCCACAGTAGATTCTCCCAGTCACATCCACATTGTCTACGTCCTCCTCCAGTAGATTGTTCCCATCACATCCACATTGTCTACTTCCTCCTCCAGTAGATTATCCCAGTCACATCCACATAGTCTACTTCCTCCTCCAGTAGATTCTCCCAGTCACATCCACATTGTCTACTTCCTTCCACAGTAGATTCTCCCAGTCACATCCACATTGTCTACATTCTTCCCCAGTAGATTCTCCAAGTCACATCCACATTGTCGACATCCTTCCCCAGTAGATTCTTCCAGTCACATCCACATTGTCTACTTCCTTCCCCAGTAGATTCTTCCAGTCACATCCACATTGTCTGCTTCCCCCAGTAGATTATCCCAGTCACATCCACATTGTCTGCTTCCTCCTCCAGTAGATTCTCCCAGTCACATCCACATTGTCTACTTCCTCCTCCAGTAGATTCTCCCAGTCACATACACATTGTCTGCTTCCTTCACCAGTAGATTCTCCCAGTCACATCCACATTGTCTACATCCTTCCCCAGTAGATTCTCCAAGTCACATCCACATTGTCTACATCCTTCCCCAGTAGATTCTTCCAGTCACATCCACATTGTCTAATTCCTTCCCCAGTAGATTCTCCCAGTCACATCAACATTGTCTGCTTCCTTCCACAGTAGATTCTCAGAGTCACATCCACATTTTTTACTTCCTCCGCCACTAGATTCTCCAAGTCACATCCACATTGTCTACTTCCTTCCCCAGTAGATTCTTCCAGTCACATCCACATTGTCTGCTTCCTTCAACAGTAGATTCTCCCAGTCACATCCACATTGTCTCCATCCTTCCCCAGTAGATTCTTCCTGTCACATCCACATTGTCTACTTCCTTCCCCAGTAGATTCTCCCAGTCACATCCACATTGTTTACTTCCTCCTCCAGTAGATTATCCAAGTCACATCCACATTGTCTACTTCCTTCCCCAGTAGATTCTTCCAGTCACATCCACATTGTCTGCTTCCTTTCCCAGTAGATTCTCCCAGTCACATCCACATTGTCTACATCCTTCCACAGTAGATTCTTCCAGTCACATCCACATTGTCTACTTCCTCCTCCAGTAGATTCTCCAAGTCACATCCACATTGTCTGCTTCCTTCCACAGTAGATTCTCCCAGTCACATCCACATTGTCTACTTCCTCCCCAGTAGATTCTCCCAGTCACATCCACATTGTCTACTTCCTTCCACAGTACATTCTCCCAATCACATCCACATTGTCTGCTTCCTTCCACAGTAGATTCTCCCAGTCACATCCACATTGTCTACTTCCTCCTCCAGTAGATTCTCCCAGTCACATCCACATTGTCTGCTTCCTTCCCCAGTAGATTCTCCCAGTCACATCCACATTGTCTGCTTCCTTCCACAGTAGATTCTCCCAGTCACATCCACATTGTCTACTTCCTCCCCCAGTAGATTCTCCCAGTCACATCCACATTCTCTACTTCCTTCCACAGTACATTCTCCCAATCACATCCACATTGTCTATTTCCTTCCACAGTAGATTCTCCCAGTCACATCCACATTGTCTACTTCCTCCTCCAGTAGATTCTCCCAGTCACATCCACATTGTCTGCTTCCTTCCACAGTAGATTCTCCCAGTCACATCCACATTGTCTACGTCCTCCTCCAGTAGATTGTTCCCCTCACATCCACATTGTCTACTTCCTCCTCCAGTAGATTCTCCCAGTCACATCCACATTGTCTACTTCCTCCTCCAGTAGATTCTCCCAGTCACATCCACATTGTCTGCTTCCTTCCACAGTAGATTCTCCCAGTCACATCCACATTGTCTACATTTTTCCCCAGTAGATTCTCCAAGTCACATCCACATTGTCTACATCCTTCCCCAGTAGATTCTTCCAGTCACATCCACATTGTCTACTTCCTTCCCCAGTAGATTCTCCCAGTCACATCCACATTGTCTGCTTCCTTCCACAGTAGATTCTCCCAGTCACATCCACATTGTTTACTTCCTCCTCCAGGAGATTTTCCAAGTCACATCCACATTGTCTACTTCCTTCCCCAGTAGATTCTCCCAGCCACATCCACATTGTCTGCTTCCTTCCTCAGTAGATTCTCCCAGTCACATCCACATCGTCTGCTTCGAACTCCAGTAGATTGTTTCCCTCACATCCACATTGTCTACTTCCTCCTCCAGTAGATTCTCCCAGTCACATCCACATAGTCTACTTCCTCCTCCAGTAGATTGTTTCCCTCACATCTACATTGTCTGCTTCCTCCTCCAGTAGATTCTCCCAGTCACATCCACGTTGTCTGCTTCCTTCCCCAGTAGATTCTCCTAGTCACATCCACATTTTCTGCTTCCTTCCTCAGTAGATTCTCCCAGTCACATCCACATTGTCTGCTTCCTTCCCCAGTAGATTCTTCCAGTCACATCCACATTGTCTGCTTCCTCCTCCAGTAGATTCTTCCAGTCACATCCACATTGTCTACTTCCTCCTTCAGTAGATTCTCCCAGTCACATCCACATAGTCTACTTCATCCTCCAGTAGATTCTCCCAGTCACATCCACATTGTCTACTTCCTCCTCCAGTAGACTCTCCCAGTCACATCCACATCGTCTACTTCCTCCTCCAGTAGATTCTCCCAGTCACATCCACATTGTCTACTTCCTACTCCAGTAGATTCTCCCAGTCACATCCACATTGTCTACTTCCTCCCCAGTAGATTCTCCCAGTCACATCCACATTGTCTATTTCCTTCCACAGTAGATTCTCCCAGTCACATCCACATTGTCTATTTCCTTCCACAGTAGATTCTCGCAGTCACATCCACATTGTCTACTTCCTCCTCCAGTAGATTCTTCCAGTCACATCCACATTGTCTGCTTCCTCCCAGTAGATTCTCCCAGTCACATCCACATTGTCTGCTTCCTCCTCCAGTAGATTCTCCCAGTCACATCCACATTGTCTACTTCCTCCTCCAGTAGATTCTCCCAGTCACATACACATTGTCTGCTTCCTTCACCAGTAGATTCTCCCAGTCACATCCACATTGTCTACGTCCTCCTCCAGTAGATTGTTCCCCTCACATCCACATTGTCTACTTCCTCCTCCAGTAGATTATCCCAGTCACCTCCACATAGTCTACTTCCTCCTCCAGTAGATTCTCCCAGTCACATCCACATTGTCTGCTTCCTTCCACAGTAGATTCTCCCAGTCACATCCACATTGTCTACATTTTTCCCCAGTAGATTCTCCAAGTCACATCCACATTGTCTACATCCTTCCCCAGTAGATTCTTCCAGTCACATCCACATTGTCTACTTCCTTCCCCAGTAGATTCTCCCAGTCACATCCACATTGTCTGCTTCCTTCCACAGTAGATTCTCCCAGTCACATCCACATTGTTTACTTCCTCCTCCAGGAGATTTTCCAAGTCACATCCACATTGTCTACTTCCTTCCCCAGTAGATTCTCCCAGCCACATCCACATTGTCTGCTTCCTTCCTCAGTAGATTCTCCCAGTCACATCCACATCGTCTGCTTCGAACTCCAGTAGATTGTTTCCCTCACATCCACATTGTCTACTTCCTCCTCCAGTAGATTCTCCCAGTCACATCCACATAGTCTACTTCCTCCTCCAGTAGATTGTTTCCCTCACATCCACATTGTCTACTTCCTCCTCCAGTAGATTCTCCCAGTCACATCCACATTGTCTGCTTCCTTCCCCAGTAGATTCTCCCAGTCACATCCACATTGTCTGCTTCCTTCCTCAGTAGATTCTCCCAGTCACATCCACATCGTCTGCTTCCTTCCCCAGTAGATTCTCCAAGTCACATCTACATTGTCTGCTTCCTTCCCCAGTAGATTCTTCCAGTCACATCCACATTGTCTGCTTCCTCCTCCAGTAGATTCTTCCAGTCACATCCACATTGTCTACTTCCTCCTTCAGTAGATTCTCCCAGTCACATCCACATAGTCTACTTCATCCTCCAGTAGATTCTCCCAGTCACATCCACATTGTCTACTTCCTCCTCCAGTAGATTCTCCCAGTCACATCCACATCGTCTACTTCCTCCTCCAGTAGATTCTCCCAGTCACATCCACATTGTCTACTTCCTCCTCCAGTAGATTCTCCCAGTCACATCCACATTGTCTACTTCCTCCCCCAGTAGATTCTCCCAGTCACATCCACATTGTCTATTTCCTTCCACAGTACATTCTCCCAATCACATCCACATTGTCTATTTCCTTCCACAGTAGATTCTCCCAGTCACATCCACATTGTCTACTTCCTCCTCCAGTAGATTCTTCCAGTCACATCCACATTGTCTGCTTCCCCAGTAGATTATCCCAGTCACATCCACATTGTCTGCTTCCTCCTCCAGTAGATTTTCCCAGTCACATCCACATAGTCTACTTCCTCCTCCAGTAGATTCTCCCAGTCACATCCACATTGTCTGCTTCCTTCCACAGTAGATTCTCCCAGTCACATCCACATTGTCTACGTCCTCCTCCAGTAGATTGTTCCCCTCACATCCACATTGTCTACTTCCTCCTCCAGTAGATTATCCCAGTCACATCCACATAGTCTACTTCCTCCTCCAGTAGATTCTCCCAGTCACATCCACATTGTCTGCTTCCTTCCACAGTAGATTCTCCCAGTCACATCCACATTGTCTACATTTTCCCCAGTAGATTCTCCAAGTCACATCCACATTGTCTACATCCTTCCCCAGTAGATTCTTCCAGTCACATCCACATTGTCTACTTCCTTCCCCAGTAGATTCTCCCAGTCACATCCACATTGTCTGCTTCCTTCCACAGTAGATTCTCCCAGTCACATCCACATTGTTTACTTCCTCCTCCAGGAGATTTTCCAAGTCACATCCACATTGTCTACTTCCTTCCCCAGTAGATTCTCCCAGCCACATCCACATTGTCTGCTTCCTTCCTCAGTAGATTCTCCCAGTCACATCCACATCGTCTGCTTCAGACTCCAGTAGATTGTTTCCCTCACATCCACATTGTCTACTTCCTCCTCCAGTAGATTCTCCCAGTCACATCCACATAGTCTACTTCCTCCTCCAGTAGATTGTTTCCCTCACATCTACACTGTCTACTTCCTCCTCCAGTAGATTCTCCCAGTCACATCCACATTGTCTGCTTCCTTCCCCAGTAGATTCTCCTAGTCACATCCACATTTTCTGCTTCCTTCCTCAGTAGATTCTCCCAGTCACATCCACATTGTCTGCTTCCTTCCCCAGTAGATTCTTCCAGTCACATCCACATTGTCTGCTTCCTCCTCCAGTAGATTCTTCCAGTCACATCCACATTGTCTACTTCCTCCTTCAGTAGATTCTCCCAGTCACATCCACATAGTCTACTTCATCCTCCAGTAGATTCTCCCAGTCACATCGACATTGTCTACTTCCTCCTCCAGTAGGCTCTCCCAGTCAAATCCACATCGTCTACTTCCTCCTCCAGTAGATTCTCCCAGTCACATCCACATTGTCTACTTCCTACTCCAGTAGATTCTCCCAGTCACATCCACATTGTCTACTTCCTCCTCCAGTAGATTCTCCCAGTCACATCCACATTGTCTACTTCCTTCCACAGTAGATTCTCCCAGTCACATCCACATTGTCTATTTCCTTCCACAGTAGATTCTCCCAGTCACATCCACATTGTCTACTTCCTCCTCCAGTAGATTCTTCCAGTCACATCCACATTGTCTGCTTCCCCCAGTAGATTATCCCAGTCACATCCACATTGTCTGCTTCCTCCTCCAGTAGATTCTCCCAGTCACATCCACATTGTCTACTTCCTCCTCCAGTAGATTCTCCCAGTCACATACACATTGTCTGCTTCCTTCACCAGTAGATTCTCCCAGTCACATCCACATTGTCTACATCCTTCCCCAGTAGATTCTCCAAGTCACATCCACATTGTCTACATCCTTCCCCAGTAGATTCTTCCAGTCACAGCCACATTGTCTACTTCCTTCCCCAGTAGATTCTCCCAGTCACATCCACATTGTTTACTTACTCCGCCACTAGATTCTCCATGTCACATCCACATTGTCTACTTCCTTCCCCAGTAGATTCTTCCAGTCACATCCACATTGTCTGCTTCCTTCAACAGTAGATTCTCCCAGTCACATCCACATTGTCTACATTCTTCCCCAGTAGATTCTCCAAGTCACATCCACATTGTCTGCATCCTTCCCCAGTAGATTCTTCCTGTCACATCCACATTGTCTACTTCCTTCCCCAGTAGATTCTCCCAGTCACATCCACATTGTCTGCTTCATTCCACAGTAGATTCTCCCAGTCACATCCACATTGTTTACTTCCTCCTCCAGTAGATTATCCAAGTCACATCCACATTGTTTACTTCCTTCCCCAGTAGATTCTTCCAGTCACATCCACATTGTCTGTTTCCTTTCCCAGTAGATTCTCCCAGTCACATCCACATTGTCTGCTTCATTCCACAGTAGATTCTCCCAGTCACATCCACATTGTTTACTTCCTCCTCCAGTAGATTCTCCAAGTCACATCCACATTGTCTGCTTCCTTCCACAGTAGATTCTCCCAGTCACATCCACATTGTCTGCTTCCTTCCACAGTAGATTCTCCCAGTCACATCCACATTGTCTATTTCCTCCTCCAGTAGATTCTTCCAGTCACATCCACATAGTCTACTTCCTCCTCCGGTAGATTCTCCCAGTCACATCCACATTGTCTGCTTCCCCCAGTAGATTATCCCAGTCACATCCACATAGTCTACTTCCTCCTCCAGTAGATTCTCCCAGTCACATCCACATTGTCTGCTTCCTTCCACAGTAGATTCTCCCAGTCACATCCACATTGTCTACATTCTTCCCCAGTAGATTCTCCAAGTCACATCCACATTGTCTACATCCTTCCCCAGTAGATTCTTCCAGTCACATCCACATTGTCTACTTCCTTCCCCAGTAGATTCTTCCAGTCACATCCACATTGTCTGCTTCCCGCAGTAGATTATCCCAGTCACATCCACATTGTTTGCTTCCTCCTCCAGTAGATTCTCCCAGTCACATCCACATTGTCTACTTCCTCCTCCAGTAGATTCTCCCAGTCACATACACATTGTCTGCTTCCTTCACCAGTAGATTCTCCCAGTCACATCCACATTGTCTACATCCTTCCCCAGTAGATTCTCCAAGTCACATCCACATTGTCTACATCCTTCCCCAGTAGATTCTTCCAGTCACATCCACATTGTCTACTTCCTTCCCCAGTAGATTCTCCCAGTCACATCCACATTGTCTGCTTCCTTCCACAGTAGATTCTCAGAGTCACATCCACATTGTTTACTTCCTCCGCCACTAGATTCTCCAAGTCACATCCACATTGTCTACTTCCTTCCCCAGTAGATTCTTCCAGTCACATCCACATTGTCTGCTTCCTTCAACAGTAGATTCTCCCAGTCACATCCACATTGTCTACATTCTTCCCCAGTAGATTCTCCAAGTCACATCCACCTTGTCTCCATCCTTCCCCAGTAGATTCTTCCTGTCACATCCACATTGTCTACTTCCTTCCCCAGTAGATTCTCGCAGTCACATCCACATTGTCTGCTTCATTCCACAGTAGATTCTCCCAGTCACATCCACATTGTTTACTTCCTCCTCCAGTAGATTATCCAAGTCACATCCACATTGTCTACTTCCTTCCCCAGTAGATTCTTCCAGTCACATCCACATTGTCTGCTTCCTTTCCCAGTAGATTCTCCCAGTCACATCCACATTGTCTACATCCTTCCACAGTAGATTCTTCCAGTCACATCCACATTGTATACTTCCTCCTCCAGTAGATTCTCCAAGTCACATCCACATTGTCTGCTTCCTTCCACAGTAGATTCTCCCAGTCACATCCACATTGTCTGCTTCCTTCCACAGTAGATTCTCCCAGTCACATCCACATTGTTTACTTCCTCCTCCAGGAGATTTTCCAAGTCACATCCACATTGTCTACTTCCTTCCCCAGTAGATTATCCCAGCCACATCCACATTGTCTGCTTCCTTCCTCAGTAGATTCTCCCAGTCACATCCACATCGTCTGCTTCCTCCTCCAGTAGATTGTTTCCCTCACATCCACATTGTCTACTTCCTCCTCCAGTAGATTCTCCCAGTCACATCCACATAGTCTACTTCTTTCTCCAGTAGATTGTTTCCCTCACATCCACATTGTCTACTCCCTCCTCCAGTAGATTCTCCCAGTCACATCCACATTGTCTGCTTCCTTCCCCAGTAGATTCTCCCAGTCACATCCACATTGTCTGCTTCCTCCTCCAGTAGATTCTCCAATTCACATCCACATTGTCTACTTCCTTCCCCAGTAGATTCTCCCAGTCACATCCACATTGTCTGCTTCCTTCCTCAGTAGATTCTCCCAGTCACATCCACATCATCTGCTTCCTTCCCCAGTAGATTCTCCAAGTCACATCTACATTGTCTGCTTCCTTCCCCAGTAGATTCTTCCAGTCACATCCACATTGTCTGCTTCCTCCTCCAGTAGATTCTTCCAGTCACATCCACATTGTCTACTTCCTCCTTCAGTAGATTCTCCCAGTCACATCCACATAGTCTACTTCATCCTCCAGTAGATTCTCCCAGTCACATCCAAATTGTCTACTTCCTCCTCCAGTAGATTATCCCAGTCACATCCACATCGTCTACTTCCTCCTCCAGTAGATTCTCCCAGTCACATCCACATTGTCTACTTCCTCCTCCAGTAGATTCTCCCAGTCACATCCACATTCTCTACTTCCTCCCCCAGTAGATTCTCCCAGTCACATCCACATTGTCTATTTCCTTCCACAGTAGATTCTCCCAGTCACATCCACATTGTCTACTTCCTCCTCCAATAGATTCTTCCAGTCACATCCACATTGTCTGCTTCCCCCAGTAGATTATCCCAGTCACATCCACATTGTCTGCTTCCTCCTCCAGTAGATTTTCCCAGTCACATCCACATAGTCTACTTCCTCCTCCAGTAGATTCTCCCAGTCACATCCACATTGTCTGCTTCCTTCCACAGTAGATTCTCCCAGTCACATCCACATTGTCTACGTCCTCCTCCAGTAGATTGTTCCCATCACATCCACATTGTCTACTTCCTCCTCCAGTAGATTATCCCAGTCACATCCACATAGTCTACTTCCTCCTCCAGTAGATTCTCCCAGTCACATCCACATTGTCTGCTTCCTTCCACAGTAGATTCTCCCAGTCACATCCACATTGTCTACATTCTTCCCCAGTAGATTCTCCAAGTCACATCCACATTGTCGACATCCTTCCCCAGTAGATTCTTCCAGTCACATCCACATTGTCTACTTCCTTCCCCAGTAGATTCTTCCAGTCACATCCACATTGTCTGCTTCCCCCAGTAGATTATCCCAGTCACATCCACATTGTCTGCTTCCTCCTCCAGTAGATTCTCCCAGTCACATCCACATTGTCTACTTCCTCCTCCAGTAGATTCTCCCAGTCACATACACATTGTCTGCTTCCTTCACCAGTAGATTCTCCCAGTCACATCCACATTGTCTACATCCTTCCCCAGTAGATTCTCCAAGTCACATCCACATTGTCTACATCCTTCCCCAGTAGATTCTTCCAGTCACATCCACATTGTCTACTTCCTTCCCCAGTAGATTCTCCCAGTCACATCAACATTGTCTGCTTCCTTCCACAGTAGATTCTCAAGTCACATCCACATTTTTACTTCCTCCGCCACTAGATTCTCCAAGTCACATCCACATTGTCTACTTCCTTCCCCAGTAGATTCTTCCAGTCACATCCACATTGTCTGCTTCCTTCAACAGTAGATTCTCCCAGTCACATCCACATTGTCTCCATCCTTCCCCAGTAGATTCTTCCTGTCACATCCACATTGTCTACTTCCTTCCCCAGTAGATTCTCCCAGTCACATCCACATTGTCTGCTTCATTCCACAGTAGATTCTCCCAGTCACATCCACATTGTTTACTTCCTCCTCCAGTAGATTATCCAAGTCACATCCACATTGTCTACTTCCTTCCCCAGTAGATTCTTCCAGTCACATCCACATTGTCTGCTTCCTTTCCCAGTAGATTCTCCCAGTCACATCCACATTGTCTACATCCTTCCACAGTAGATTCTTCCAGTCACATCCACATTGTCTACTTCCTCCTCCAGTAGATTCTCCAAGTCACATCCACATTGTCTGCTTCCTTCCACAGTAGATTCTCCCAGTCACATCCACATTGTCTACTTCCTCCCCCAGTAGATTCTCCCAGTCACATCCACATTGTCTATTTCCTTCCACAGTACATTCTCCCAATCACATCCACATTGTCTATTTCCTTCCACAGTAGATTCTCCCAGTCACATCCACATTGTCTACTTCCTCCTCCAGTAGATTCTTCCAGTCACATCCACATTGTCTGCTTCCCCCAGTAGATTATCCCAGTCACATCCACATTGTCTGCTTCTTCCTCCAGTAGATTTTCCCAGTCACATCCACATAGTCTACTTCCTCCTCCAGTAGATTCTCCCAGTCACATCCACATTGTCTGCTTCCTTCCACAGTAGATTCTCCCAGTCACATCCACATTGTCTACGTCCTCCTCCAGTAGATTGTTCCCCTCACATCCACATTGTCTACTTCCTCCTCCAGTAGATTATCCCAGTCACATCCACATAGTCTACTTCCTCCTCCAGTAGATTCTCCCAGTCACATCCACATTGTCTGCTTCCTTCCACAGTAGATTCTCCCAGTCACATCCACATTGTCTACATTTTTCCCCAGTAGATTCTCCAAGTCACATCCACATTGTCTACATCCTTCCCCAGTAGATTCTTCCAGTCACATCCACATTGTCTACTTCCTTCCCCAGTAGATTCTCCCAGTCACATCCACATTGTCTGCTTCCTTCCACAGTAGATTCTCCCAGTCACATCCACATTGTTTACTTCCTCCTCCAGGAGATTTTCCAAGTCACATCCACATTGTCTACTTCCTTCCCCAGTAGATTCTCCCAGCCACATCCACATTGTCTGCTTCCTTCCTCAGTAGATTCTCCCAGTCACATCCACATCGTCTGCTTCAGACTCCAGTAGATTGTTTCCCTCACATCCACATTGTCTACTTCCTCCTCCAGTAGATTCTCCCAGTCACATCCACATAGTCTACTTCCTCCTCCAGTAGATTGTTTCCCTCACATCTACATTGTCTACTTCCTCCTCCAGTAGATTCTCCCAGTCACATCCACGTTGTCTGCTTCCTTCCCCAGTAGATTCTCCTAGTCACATCCACATTTTCTGCTTCCTTCCTCAGTAGATTCTCCCAGTCACATCCACATTGTCTGCTTCCTTCCCCAGTAGATTCTTCCAGTCACATCCACATTGTCTGCTTCCTCCTCCAGTAGATTCTTCCAGTCACATCCACATTGTCTACTTCCTCCTTCAGTAGATTCTCCCAGTCACATCCACATAGTCTACTTCATCCTCCAGTAGATTCTCCCAGTCACATCGACATTGTCTACTTCCTCCTCCAGTAGGCTCTCCCAGTCAAATCCACATCGTCTACTTCCTCCTCCAGTAGATTCTCCCAGTCACATCCACATTGTCTACTTCCTACTCCAGTAGATTCTCCCAGTCACATCCACATTGTCTACTTCCTCCCCCAGTAGATTCTCCCAGTCACATCCACATTGTCTATTTCCTTCCACAGTAGATTCTCCCAGTCACATCCACATTGTCTATTTCCTTCCACAGTAGATTCTCGCAGTCACATCCACATTGTCTACTTCCTCCTCCAGTAGATTCTTCCAGTCACATCCACATTGTCTGCTTCCCCCAGTAGATTATCCCAGTCACATCCACATTGTCTGCTTCCTCCTCCAGTAGATTCTCCCAGTCACATCCACATTGTCTACTTCCTCCTCCAGTAGATTCTCCCAGTCACATACACATTGTCTGCTTCCTTCACCAGTAGATTCTCCCAGTCACATCCACATTGTCTACATCCTTCCCCAGTAGATTCTCAAAGTCACATCCACATTGTCTACATCCTTCCCCAGTAGATTCTTCCAGTCACAGCCACATTGTCTACTTCCTTCCCCAGTAGATTCTCCCAGTCATATCCACATTGTCTGCTTCCTTCCACAGTAGATTCTCAGAGTCACATCCACATTGTTTACTTCCTCCGCCACTAGATTCTCCATGTCACATCCACATTGTCTACTTCCTTCCCCAGTAGATTCTTCCAGTCACATCCACATTGTCTGCTTCCTTCAACAGTAGATTCTCCCAGTCACATCCACATTGTCTACATTCTTCCCCAGTAGATTCTCCAAGTCACATCCACATTGTCTGCATCCTTCCCCAGTAGATTCTTCCTGTCACATCCACATTGTCTACTTCCTTCCCCAGTAGATTCTCCCAGTCACATCCACATTGTCTGCTTCATTCCACAGTAGATTCTCCCAGTCACATCCACATTGTTTACTTCCTCCTCCAGTAGATTATCCAAGTCACATCCACATTGTTTACTTCCTTCCCCAGTAGATTCTTCCAGTCACATCCACATTGTCTGTTTCCTTTCCCAGTAGATTCTCCCAGTCACATCCACATTGTCTGCTTCATTCCACAGTAGATTCTCCCAGTCACATCCACATTGTTTACTTCCTCCTCCAGTAGATTCTCCAAGTCACATCCACATTGTCTGCTTCCTTCCACAGTAGATTCTCCCAGTCACATCCACATTGTCTGCTTCCTTCCACAGTAGATTCTCCCAGTCACATCCACATTGTCTACTTCCTCCTCCAGTAGATTCTTCCAGTCACATCCACATTGTCTACTTCCTCCTCCGGTAGATTCTCCCAGTCACATCCACATTGTCTGCTTCCCCCAGTAGATTATCCCAGTCACATCCACATAGTCTACTTCCTCCTCCAGTAGATTCTCCCAGTCACATCCACATTGTCTGCTTCCTTCCACAGTAGATTCTCCCAGTCACATCCACATTGTCTACATTCTTCCCCAGTAGATTCTCCCAGTCACATCCACATTGTCTACATCCTTCCCCAGTAGATTCTCCCAGTCACATCCACATTGTCTACTTCCTTCCCCAGTAGATTCTTCCAGTCACATCCACATTGTCTGCTTACCCCAGTAGATTATCCCAGTCACATCCACATTGTCTGCTTCCTCCTCCAGTAGATTCTCCCAGTCACATCCACATTGTCTACTTCCTCCTCCAGTAGATTCTCCCAGTCACATACACATTGTCTGCTTCCTTCACCAGTAGATTCTCCCAGTCACATCCACATTGTCTACATCCTTCCCCAGTAGATTCTCCAAGTCACATCCACATTGTCTACATCCTTCCCCAGTAGATTCTTCCAGTCACATCCACATTGTCTACTTCCTTCCCCAGTAGATTCTCCCAGTCACATCCACATTGTCTGCTTCCTTCCACAGTAGATTCTCCCAGTCACATCCACATTGTTTACTTCCTCCGCCACTAGATTCTCCAAGTCACATCCACATTGTCTACTTCCTTCCCCAGTAGATTCTCCCAGTCACATCCACATTGTCTGCTTCCTTCAACAGTAGATTCTCCCAGTCACATCCACATTGTCTACATTCTTCCCCAGTAGATTCTCCAAGTCACATCCACCTTGTCTCCATCCTTCCCCAGTAGATTCTTCCTGTCACATCCACATTGTCTACTTCCTTCCCCAGTAGATTCTCCCAGTCACATCCACATTGTCTGCTTCATTCCACAGTAGATTCTCCCAGTCACATCCACATTGTTTACTTCCTCCTCCAGTAGATTATCCAAGTCACATCCACATTGTCTACTTCCTTCCCCAGTAGATTCTTCCAGTCACATCCACATTGTCTACTTCCTTCCCCAGTAGATTCTCCCAGTCACATCCACATTGTCTACATCCTTCCACAGTAGATTCTTCTAGTCACATCCACATTGTATACTTCCTCCTCCAGTAGATTCTCCAAGTCACATCCACATTGTCTGCTTCCTTCCACAGTAGATTCTCCCAGTCACATCCACATTGTCTGCTTCCTTCCACAGTAGATTCTCCCAGTCACATCCACATTGTTTACTTCCTCCTCCAGGAGATTTTCCAAGTCACATCCACATTGTCTACTTCCTTCCCCAGTAGATTATCCCTCACATCCACATTGTCTACTTCCTCCTCCAGTAGATTCTCCCAGTCACATCCACATAGTCTACTTCTTTCTCCAGTAGATTGTTTCCCTCACATCCACATTGTCTACTCCCTCCTCCAGTAGATTCTCCCAGTCACATCCACATTGTCTGCTTCCTTCCCCAGTAGATTCTCCCAGTCACATCCACATTGTCTGCTTCCTCCTCCAGTAGATTCTCCAATTCACATCCACATTGTCTACTTCCTTCCCCAGTAGATTCTCCCAGTCACATCCACATTGTCTGCTTCCTTCCTCAGTAGATTCTCCCAGTCACATCCACATCATCTGCTTCCTTCCCCAGTAGATTCTCCAAGTCACATCTACATTGTCTGCTTCCTTCCCCAGTAGATTCTTCCAGTCACATCCACATTGTCTGCTTCCTCCTCCAGTAGATTCTTCCAGTCACATCCACATTGTCTACTTCCTCCTTCAGTAGATTCTCCCAGTCACATCCACATAGTCTACTTCATCCTCCAGTAGATTCTCCCAGTCACATCCAAATTGTCTACTTCCTCCTCCAGTAGATTATCCCAGTCACATCCACATCGTCTACTTCCTCCTCCAGTAGATTCTCCCAGTCACATCCACATTGTCTACTTCCTCCTCCAGTAGATTCTCCCAGTCACATCCACATTCTCTACTTCCTCCCCCAGTAGATTCTCCCAGTCACATCCACATTGTCTTTTTCCTTCCACAGTAGATTCTCCCAGTCACATCCACATTGTCTACTTCCTCCTCCAATAGATTCTTCCAGTCACATCCACATTGTCTGCTTCCCCCAGTAGATTATCCCAGTCACATCCACATTGTCTGCTTCCTCCTCCAGTAGATTTTCCCAGTCACATCCACATAGTCTACTTCCTCCTCCAGTAGATTCTCCCAGTCACATCCACATTGTCTGCTTCCTTCCACAGTAGATTCTTCCAGTAACATCCACATTGTCTACTTCCTTCCCCAGTAGATTCTTCCAGTCACATCCACATTGTCTGCTTCCCCCAGTAGATTATCCCAGTCACATCCACATTGTCTGCTTCCTCCTCCAGTAGATTCTCCCAGTCACATCCACATTGTCTACTTCCTCCTCCAGTAGATTCTCCCAGTCACATACACATTGTCTGCTTCCTTCACCAGTAGATTCTCCCAGTCACATCCACATTGTCTACATCCTTCCCCAGTAGATTCTCCAAGTCACATCCACATTGTCTACATCCTTCCCCAGTAGATTCTTCCAGTCACATCCACATTGTCTAATTCCTTCCCCAGTAGATTCTCCCAGTCACATCAACATTGTCTGCTTCCTTCCACAGTAGATTCTCAGAGTCACATCCACATTTTTTACTTCCTCCGCCACTAGATTCTCCAAGTCACATCCACATTGTCTACTTCCTTCCCCAGTAGATTCTTCCAGTCACATCCACATTGTCTGCTTCCTTCAACAGTAGATTCTCCCAGTCACATCCACATTGTCTGCATCCTTCCCCAGTAGATTCTTCCGTCACATCCACATTGTCTACTTCCTTCCCCAGTAGATTCTCCCAGTCACATCCACATTGTCTGCTTCATTCCACAGTAGATTCTCCCAGTCACATCCACATTGTTTACTTCCTCCTCCAGTAGATTCTCCAAGTCACATCCACATTGTCTACTTCCTTCCCCAGTAGATTCTTCCAGTCACATCCACATTGTCTGCTTCCTTTCCCAGTAGATTCTCCCAGTCACATCCACATTGTCTACATCCTTCCACAGTAGATTCTTCCAGTCACATCCACATTGTCTACTTCCTCCTCCAGTAGATTCTCCAAGTCACATCCACATTGTCTGCTTCCTTCCACAGTAGATTCTCCCAGTCACATCCACATTGTCTACTTCCTTCCACAGTAGATTCTCCCAGTCACATCCACATTGTCTACTTCCTACTCCAGTAGATTCTCCCAGTCACATCCACATTGTCTACTTCCTCCTCCAGTAGATTCTCCCAGTCACATCCACATTGTCTGCTTCCTTCCCCAGTAGATTCTCCCAGTCACATCCACATTGTCTACTTCCTTCCCCAGTAGATTCTCCCAGTCACATCCACATTGTCTACTTCCTTCCCCAGTAGATTCTTCCAGTCACATCCACATTGTCTACTTCCTCCCCCAGTAGATTCTCCCAGTCACATCCACATTGTCTGCTTCCTTCCCAGTAGATTCTCCCAGTCACATCCACATTGTCTGCTTCCTCCCCAGTAGATTCTCCCAGTCACATCCACATTGTCTACTTCCTCCTCAGTAGATTCTCCCAGTCACATCCACATTGTCTACTTCCTCCCCCAGTAGATTCTCCCAGTCACATCCACATTGTCTACTTCCTTCCCCAGTAGATTCTCCCAGTCACATCCACATTGTCTACTTCCTCCTCCAGTAGATTCTCCCAGTCACATCCACATTGTCTACTTCCTTCCCCAGTAGATTCTCCCAGTCACATCCACATTGTCTACTTCCTCCTCCAGTAGATTCTCCCAGTCACATCCACATTGTCTGCTTCCTTCCTCCAGTAGATTCTCCCAGTCACATCCACATTGTCTACTTCCTCCTCCAGTAGATTCTCCCAGTCACATCCACATTGTCTGCTTCCTTCCCCAGTAGATTCTCCCAGTCACATCCACATTGTCTGCTTCCTCCTCCAGTAGATTCTCCCAGTCACATCCACATTGTCTACTTCCTTCCTCCAGTAGATTCTCCCAGTCACATCCACATTGTCTGCTTCCTTCCTCAGTAGATTCTCCCAGTCACATCCACATTGTCTGCTTCCTTCCCCAGTAGATTCTCCCAGTCACATCCACATTGTCTGCTTCCTCCTCCAGTAGATTCTCCCAGTCACATCCACATTGTCTGCTTCCTCTCCAGTAGATTCTTCCCAGTCACATCCACATTGTCTACTTCCTTCCTCAGTAGATTCTCCCAGTCACATCCACATTGTCTGCTTCCTCCTCCAGTAGATTCTCCCAGTCACATCCACATTGTCTACTTCCTCCTCCAGTAGATTCTCCCAGTCACATCCACATTGTCTACTTCCTCCTCCAGTAGATTCTCCCAGTCACATCCACATTGTCTACTTCCTCCTCCAGTAGATTCTCCCAGTCACATCCACATTGTCTACTTCCTCCCCCAGTAGATTCTCCCAGTCACATCCACATTGTCTACTTCCTCCCCCAGTAGATTCTCCCAGTCACATCCACATTGTCTGCTTCCTTCCACAGTAGATTCTCCCAGTCACATCCACATTGTCTACTTCCTCCTCCAGTAGATTCTCCCAGTCACATCCACATTGTCTACTTCCTCCCCCAGTAGATTCTCCCAGTCACATCCACATTGTCTGCTTCCTTCCTCAGTAGATTCTCCCAGTCACATCCACATTGTCTACTTCCTCCTCCAGTAGATTCTCCCAGTCACATCCACATTGTCTACTTCCTCCTCCAGTAGATTCTCCCAGTCACATCCACATTGTCTACTTCCTTCCACAGTAGATTCTCCCAGTCACATCCACATTGTCTACTTCCTCCTCCAGTAGATTCTCCCAGTCACATCCACATTGTCTGCTTCCTTCCCCAGTAGATTCTCCCAGTCACATCCACATTGTCTGCTTCCTTCCTCCAGTAGATTCTCCCAGTCACATCCACATTGTCTACTTCCTCCTCCAGTAGATTCTTCCAGTCACATCCACATTGTCTACTTCCTCCTCCAGTAGATTCTCCCAGTCACATCCACATAGTCTACTTCCTCCTCCAGTAGATTTTTTCCCAGTCACATCCACATTGTCTACTTCCTCCTCCAGTAGATTCTCCCAGTCACATCCACATTGTCTGCTTCCTTCCCCAGTAGATTCTCCCAGTCACATCCACATTGTCTGCTTCCTTCCTCAGTAGATTCTCCCAGTCACATCCACATTGTCTACTTCCTTCCCCAGTAGATTCTCCCAGTCACATCCACATTGTCTGCTTCCTTCCCCAGTAGATTCTCCCAGTCACATCCACATTGTCTGCTTCCTCCCCCAGTAGATTCTTCCAGTCACATCCACATTGTCTACTTCCTCCTCCAGTAGATTCTCCCAGTCACATCCACATTGTCTGCTTCCTCCTCCAGTAGATTCTCCCAGTCACATCCACATTGTCTACTTCCTCCTCCAGTAGATTCTCCCAGTCACATCCACATTGTCTACTTCCTCCTCCAGTAGATTCTCCCAGTCACATCCACATTGTCTGCTTCCTTCCTCCAGTAGATTCTCCCAGTCACATCCACATTGTCTACTTCCTCCTCCAGTAGATTCTCCCAGTCACATCCACATTGTCTACTTCCTTCCACAGTAGATTCTCCCAGTCACATCCACATTGTCTGCTTCCTTCCACAGTAGATTCTCCCAGTCACATCCACATTGTCTACTTCCTCCTCCAGTAGATTCTCCCAGTCACATCCACATTGTCTGCTTCCTTCCCAGTAGATTCTCCCAGTCACATCCACATTGTCTGCTTCCTCCTCCAGTAGATTCTCCCAGTCACATCCACATTGTCTACTTCCTTCCTCCAGTAGATTCTCCCAGTCACATCCACATTGTCTGCTTCCTTCCCCAGTAGATTCTCCCAGTCACATCCACATTGTCTGCTTCCTCCTCCAGTAGATTCTCCCAGTCACATCCACATTGTCTACTTCCTCCTCCAGTAGATTCTCCCAGTCACATCCACATTGTCTACTTCCTTCCCCAGTAGATTCTCCCAGTCACATCCACATTGTCTACATCCTTCCCCAGTAGATTCTCCCAGTCACATCCACATTGTCTACATCCTTCCCCAGTAGATTCTTCCAGTCACATCCACATTGTCTGCTTCCTTCCCCAGTAGATTCTCCCAGTCACATCCACATTGTCTGCTTCCTTCCACAGTAGATTCTCCCAGTCACATCCACATTGTTTACTTCCTCCGCCAGTAGATTCTCCAAGTCACATCCACATTGTCTACTTCTTTCCCCAGTAGATTCTCCCAGTCACATCCACATTGTCTGCTTCCTTCCACAGTAGATTCTCCCAGTCACATCCACATTGTCTACTTCTTCCCCAGTAGATTCTCCCAGTCACATCCACATTGTCTACATCCTTCCCCAGTAGATTCTTCCAGTCACTTCCACATTGTCTACTTCCTTCCCCAGTAGATTCTCCCAGTCACATCCACATTGTCTGCTTCCTTCCACAGTAGATTCTCCCAGTCACATCCACATTGTCTACTTCCTCCTCCAGTAGATTCTCCCAGTCACATCCACATTGTCTGCTTCCTCTCCACAGTAGATTCTCCCAGTCACATCCACATTGTCTGCTTCCTTCCACAGTAGATTCTCCCAGTCACATCCACATTGTCTACTTCCTCCTCCAGTAGATTCTCCCAGTCACATCCACATTCTCTACTTCCTTCCACAGTAGATTCTCCCAGTCACATCCACATTGTCTGCTTCCTTCCTCAGTAGATTCTCCCAGTCACATCCACATCGTCTACTTCCTCCTCCAGTAGATTCTCCCAGTCACATCCACATTGTCTGCTTCCTTCCACAGTAGATTCTCCCAGTCACATCCACATTGTCTACATTCTTCCCCAGTAGATTCTCCAGTCACATCCACATTGTCTACTCCCTCCTCCAGTAGATTCTCCCAGTCACATCCACATTGTCTGCTTCCTTCCCCAGTAGATTCTCCCAGTCACATCCACATTGTCTGCTTCCTTCCACAGTAGATTCTCCCAGTCACATCCACATTGTTTACTTCCTCCTCCAGGAGATTCTCCAAGTCACATCCACATTGTCTACTTCCTTCCCCAGTAGATTCTCCCAGCCACATCCACATTGTCTGCTTCCTTCCTCAGTAGATTCTCCCAGTCACATCCACATCGTCTGCTTCCTCCTCCAGTAGATTGTTTCCCTCACATCCACATTGTCTACTTCCTCCTCCAGTAGATTCTCCCAGTCACATCCACATTGTCTACTTCTTCCTCCAGTAGATTGTTTCCCTCACATCCACATTGTCTACTTCCTCCTCCAGTAGATTCTCCCAGTCACATCCACATTGTCTGCTTCCTTCCCCAGTAGATTCTCCCAGTCACATCCACATTGTCTGCTTCCTTCCTCAGTAGATTCTCCCAGTCACATCCACATCGTCTGCTTCCTTCCCCAGTAGATTCTCCAAGTCACATCTACATTGTCTGCTTCCTTCCCCAGTAGATTCTTCCAGTCACATCCACATTGTCTGCTTCCTCCTCCAGTAGATTCTTCCAGTCACATCCACATTGTCTACTTCCTCCTTCAGTAGATTCTCCCAGTCACATCCACATAGTCTACTTCATCCTCCAGTAGATTCTCCCAGTCACATCCACATTGTCTACTTCCTCCTCCAGTAGATTCTCCCAGTCACATCCACATCGTCTACTTCCTCCTCCAGTAGATTCTCCCAGTCACATCCACATTGTCTACTTCCTCCTCCAGTAGATTCTCCCAGTCACATCCACATTCTCTACTTCCTCCCCAGTAGATTCTCCCAGTCACATCCACATTGTCTACTTCCTTCCACAGTAGATTCTCCCAGTCACATCCACATTGTCTACTTCCTTCCACAGTAGATTCTCCCAGTCACATCCACATTGTCTACTTCCTCCTCCAGTAGATTCTTCCAGTCACATCCACATTGTCTGCTTCCTCCCCAGTAGATTCTCCCAGTCACATCCACATTGTCTGCTTCCTCCTCCAGTAGATTCTCCCAGTCACATCCACATTGTCTACTTCCTCCTCCAGTAGATTCTCCCAGTCACATCCACATTGTCTGCTTCCTTCCACAGTAGATTCTCCCAGTCACATCCACATTGTCTACGTCCTCCTCCAGTAGATTGTTCCCCAGTCACATCCACATTGTCTACTTCCTCCTCCAGTAGATTCTCCCAGTCACATCCACATAGTCTACTTCCTCCTCCAGTAGATTCTCCCAGTCACATCCACATTGTCTGCTTCCTTCCACAGTAGATTCTCCCAGTCACATCCACATTGTCTACATTCTTCCCCAGTAGATTCTCCCAGTCACATCCACATTGTCTACATCCTTCCCCAGTAGATTCTTCCAGTCACATCCACATTGTCTGCTTCCTTCCCCAGTAGATTCTCCCAGTCACATCCACATTGTCTGCTTCCTTCCACAGTAGATTCTCCCAGTCACATCCACATTGTCTGCTTCCTCCTCCAGTAGATTCTCCAAGTCACATCCACATTGTCTACTTCCTTCCCCAGTAGATTCTCCCAGTCACATCCACATTGTCTGCTTCCTTCCTCCAGTAGATTCTCCCAGTCACATCCACATTGTCTACTTCTCTTCCCCAGTAGATTGTTCCCAGTCACATCCACATTGTCTACTTCCTCCTCCAGTAGATTCTCCCAGTCACATCCACATTGTCTACTTCCTTCCCCAGTAGATTCTCCCAGTCACATCCACATTGTCTGCTTCCTTCCTCAGTAGATTCTCCCAGTCACATCCACATTGTCTGCTTCCTTCCCCAGTAGATTCTCCAAGTCACATCCACATTGTCTGCTTCCTTCCCCAGTAGATTCTCCCAGTCACATCCACATTGTCTGCTTCCTCCTCCAGTAGATTCTTCCAGTCACATCCACATTGTCTACTTCCTC
Source organism: Salmo salar (assembly GCF_905237065.1). Lineage (NCBI taxonomy): Eukaryota > Metazoa > Chordata > Actinopteri > Salmoniformes > Salmonidae > Salmo > Salmo salar. Next base: position 16,665 of record NW_025548822.1, on the reverse strand, counting down.
CTCCAGTAGATTCTCCCAGTCACATCCACATAGTCTACTTCATCCTCCAGTAGATTCTCCCAGTCACATCCACATTGTCTACTTCCTCCTCCAGTAGATTCTCCCCGTCACATCCACATTGTCTACTTCCTCCTCCAGTAGATTCTCCCAGTCACATCCACATTGTCTACTTCCTCCTCCAGTAGATTCTCCCAGTCACATCCACATTGTCTACTTCCTCCCCAGTAGATTCTCCCAGTCACATCCACATTGTCTGCTTCCTTCCACAGTAGATTCTCCCAGTCACATCCACATTGTCTACTTCCTTCCACAGTAGATTCTCCCAGTCACATCCACATTGTCTACTTCCTCCCCCAGTAGATTCTCCCAGTCACATCCACATTGTCTGCTTCCTTCCACAGTAGATTCTCCCAGTCACATCCACATTGTCTGCTTCCTCCTCCAGTAGATTCTCCCAGTCACATCCACATAGTCTACTTCCTCCTCCAGTAGATTCTCCCAGTCACATCCACATTGTCTGCTTCCTTCCACAGTAGATTCTCCCAGTCACATCCACATTGTCTACTTCCTCCTCCAGTAGATTGTTCCCCAGTCACATCCACATTGTCTACTTCCTCCTCCAGTAGATTCTCCCAGTCACATCCACATAGTCTACTTCCTCCTCCAGTAGATTCTCCCAGTCACATCCACATTGTCTGCTTCCTTCCACAGTAGATTCTCCCAGTCACATCCACATTGTCTACTTCTTCCCCAGTAGATTCTCCAAGTCACATCCACATTGTCTACTTCCTTCCCCAGTAGATTCTCCCAGTCACATCCACATTGTCTACTTCCTTCCCCAGTAGATTCTCCCAGTCACATCCACATTGTCTGCTTCCTTCCACAGTAGATTCTCCCAGTCACATCCACATTGTTTACTTCCTCCTCCAGGAGATTTTCCAAGTCACATCCACATTGTCTACTTCCTTCCCCAGTAGATTCTCCCAGCCACATCCACATTGTCTGCTTCCTTCCTCAGTAGATTCTCCCAGTCACATCCACATCGTCTGCTTCCTCCTCCAGTAGATTGTTTCCCTCACATCCACATTGTCTACTTCCTCCTCCAGTAGATTCTCCCAGTCACATCCACATAGTCTACTTCCTCCTCCAGTAGATTGTTTCCCTCACATCCACATTGTCTACTTCCTCCTCCAGTAGATTCTCCCAGTCACATCCACATTGTCTGCTTCCTTCCCCAGTAGATTCTCCCAGTCACATCCACATTGTCTGCTTCCTTCCTCAGTAGATTCTCCCAGTCACATCCACATCGTCTGCTTCCTTCCCCAGTAGATTCTCCAAGTCACATCTACATTGTCTGCTTCCTTCCCCAGTAGATTCTTCCAGTCACATCCACATTGTCTGCTTCCTCCTCCAGTAGATTCTTCCAGTCACATCCACATTGTCTACTTCCTCCTTCAGTAGATTCTCCCAGTCACATCCACATAGTCTACTTCATCCTCCAGTAGATTCTCCCAGTCACATCCACATTGTCTACTTCCTCCTCCAGTAGATTCTCCCAGTCACATCCACATCGTCTACTTCCTCCTCCAGTAGATTCTCCCAGTCACATCCACATTGTCTACTTCCTCCTCCAGTAGATTCTCCCAGTCACATCCACATTGTCTACTTCCTCCCCAGTAGATTCTCCCAGTCACATCCACATTGTCTATTTCCTTCCACAGTACATTCTCCCAATCACATCCACATTGTCTATTTCCTTCCACAGTAGATTCTCCCAGTCACATCCACATTGTCTACTTCCTCCTCCAGTAGATTCTTCCAGTCACATCCACATTGTCTGCTTCCCCCAGTAGATTATCCCAGTCACATCCACATTGTCTGCTTCCTCCTCCAGTAGATTTTCCCAGTCACATCCACATAGTCTACTTCCTCCTCCAGTAGATTCTCCCAGTCACATCCACATTGTCTGCTTCCTTCCACAGTAGATTCTCCCAGTCACATCCACATTGTCTACGTCCTCCTCCAGTAGATTGTTCCCCTCACATCCACATTGTCTACTTCCTCCTCCAGTAGATTATCCCAGTCACATCCACATAGTCTACTTCCTCCTCCAGTAGATTCTCCCAGTCACATCCACATTGTCTGCTTCCTTCCACAGTAGATTCTCCCAGTCACATCCACATTGTCTACATTCTTCCCCAGTAGATTCTCCAAGTCACATCCACATTGTCTACATCCTTCCCCAGTAGATTCTTCCAGTCACATCCACATTGTCTACTTCCTTCCCCAGTAGATTCTCCCAGTCACATCCACATTGTCTGCTTCCTTCCACAGTAGATTCTCCCAGTCACATCCACATTGTTTACTTCCTCCTCCAGGAGATTTTCCAAGTCACATCCACATTGTCTACTTCCTTCCCCAGTAGATTCTCCCAGCCACATCCACATTGTCTGCTTCCTTCCTCAGTAGATTCTCCCAGTCACATCCACATTGTCTGCTTCGACTCCAGTAGATTGTTTCCCTCACATCCACATTGTCTACTTCCTCCTCCAGTAGATTCTCCCAGTCACATCCACATAGTCTACTTCCTCCTCCAGTAGATTGTTTCCCAGTCACATCCACATTGTCTACTTCCTCCTCCAGTAGATTCTCCCAGTCACATCCACATTGTCTGCTTCCTTCCCCAGTAGATTCTCCCAGTCACATCCACATTGTCTGCTTCCTTCCCCAGTAGATTCTCCCAGTCACATCCACATTGTCTACTTCCTCCTCCAGTAGATTCTCCCAGTCACATCCACATTGTCTGCTTCCTCCTCCAGTAGATTCTCCCAGTCACATCCACATTGTCTGCTTCCTCCTTCAGTAGATTCTCCCAGTCACATCCACATTGTCTGCTTCCTCCTCCAGTAGATTCTCCCAGTCACATCCACATTGTCTACTTCCTCCTCCAGTAGATTCTCCCAGTCACATCCACATCGTCTACTTCCTCCTCCAGTAGATTCTCCCAGTCACATCCACATTGTCTACTTCCTTCCCCAGTAGATTCTCCCAGTCACATCCACATTGTCTGCTTCCTTCCCCAGTAGATTCTCCCAGTCACATCCACATTGTCTGCTTCCTCCGTTCTCCCGTCACATCCACATTGCTCTTCCTTCCAGTAGATTCTCCCAGTCACATCCACATTGTCTGCTTCCTCCTCCAGTAGATTTTCCCAGTCACATCCACATTGTCTGCTTCCTCCTCCAGTAGATTCTTCCAGTCACATCCACATTGTCTGCTTCCTTCCCCAGTAGATTCTTCCAGTCACCTCCACATTGTCTACTTCCTCCTTCAGTAGATTCTCCCAGTCACATCCACATAGTCTACTTCATCCTCCAGTAGATTCTCCCAGTCACATCGACATTGTCTACTTCCTCCTCCAGTAGATTCTCCCAGTCACATCCACATTGTCTACTTCCTCCTCCAGTAGATTCTCCCAGTCACATCCACATTGTCTACTTCCTCCTCCAGTAGATTCTCCCAGTCACATCCACATTGTCTACTTCCTCCCACAGTAGATTCTCCCAGTCACATCCACATTGTCTACTTCCTTCCACAGTAGATTCTCCCAGTCACATCCACATTGTCTACTTCCTCCTCCAGTAGATTCTCCCAGTCACATCCACATTGTCTGCTTCCCCCAGTAGATTCTCCCAGTCACATCCACATTGTCTGCTTCCTCCTCCAGTAGATTCTCCCAGTCACATCCACATTGTCTACTTCCTCCTCCAGTAGATTCTCCCAGTCACATCCACATTGTCTGCTTCCTTCCCCAGTAGATTCTCCCAGTCACATCCACATTGTCTACTTCCTTCCCCAGTAGATTCTTCCAGTCACATCCACATTGTCTACATCCTTCCCCAGTAGATTCTCCCAGTCACATCCACATTGTCTACTTCCTTCCCCAGTAGATTCTCCCAGTCACATCCACATTGTCTGCTTCCTTCCACAGTAGATTCTCAAGTCACATCCACATTGTCTACTTCCTCCGCCAGTAGATTCTTCCAGTCACATCCACATTGTCTACTTCCTTCCCCAGTAGATTCTCCCAGTCACATCCACATTGTCTGCTTCCTTCCACAGTAGATTCTCCCAGTCACATCCACATTGTCTACATTCTTCCCCAGTAGATTCTCCAAGTCACATCCACATTGTCTGCATCCTTCCCCAGTAGATTCTTCCTGTCACATCCACATTGTCTACTTCCTTCCCCAGTAGATTCTCCCAGTCACATCCACATTGTCTGCTTCATTCCACAGTAGATTCTCCCAGTCACATCCACATTGTTTACTTCCTCCTCCAGTAGATTATCCAAGTCACATCCACATTGTCTACTTCCTTCCCCAGTAGATTCTTCCAGTCACATCCACATTGTCTGCTTCCTTTCCCAGTAGATTCTCCCAGTCACATCCACATTGTCTGCTTCCTTCCACAGTAGATTCTCCCAGTCACATCCACATTGTCTACTTCCTCCTCCAGTAGATTCTCCAAGTCACATCCACATTGTCTGCTTCCTTCCACAGTAGATTCTCCCAGTCACATCCACATTGTCTGCTTCCTTCCACAGTAGATTCTCCCAGTCACATCCACATTGTTTACTTCCTCCTCCAGTAGATTCTTCCAGTCACATCCACATAGTCTACTTCCTCCTCCAGTAGATTCTCCCAGTCACATCCACATTGTCTGCTTCCCCCAGTAGATTATCCCAGTCACATCCACATAGTCTACTTCCTCCTCCAGTAGATTCTCCCAGTCACATCCACATTGTCTGCTTCCTTCCACAGTAGATTCTCCCAGTCACATCCACATTGTCTACATTCTTCCCCAGTAGATTCTCCCGTCACATCCACATTGTCTACTTCCTTCCCCAGTAGATTCTTCCAGTCACATCCACATTGTCTACTTCCTTCCCCAGTAGATTCTCCCAGTCACATCCACATTGTCTGCTTCCCCCCCAGTAGATTCTCCCAGTCACATCCACATTGTCTGCTTCCTCCTCCAGTAGATTCTCCCAGTCACATCCACATAGTCTACTTCCTCCTCCAGTAGATTCTCCCAGTCACATCCACATTGTCTGCTTCCTTCCCCAGTAGATTCTCCCAGTCACATCCACATTGTCTACATCCTTCCCCAGTAGATTCTCCCAGTCACATCCACATTGTCTACATCCTTCCCCAGTAGATTCTTCCAGTCACATCCACATTGTCTACTTCCTTCCCCAGTAGATTCTCCCAGTCACATCCACATTGTCTGCTTCCTTCCACAGTAGATTCTCCCAGTCACATCCACATTGTCTACTTCCTCCTCCAGTAGATTCTCCAAGTCACATCCACATTGTCTGCTTCCTTCCCCAGTAGATTCTCCCAGTCACATCCACATTGTCTGCTTCCTTCCACAGTAGATTCTCCCAGTCACATCCACATTGTCTACTTCTTCCCCAGTAGATTCTCCAAGTCACATCCACATTGTCTCCTTCCTTCCCCAGTAGATTCTTCCTGTCACATCCACATTGTCTGCTTCCTTCCCCAGTAGATTCTCCCAGTCACATCCACATTGTCTGCTTCATTCCACAGTAGATTCTCCCAGTCACATCCACATTGTTTACTTCCTCCTCCAGTAGATTATCCCAGTCACATCCACATTGTCTACTTCCTTCCTCCAGTAGATTCTCCCAGTCACATCCACATTGTCTGCTTCCTTTCCCAGTAGATTCTCCCAGTCACATCCACATTGTCTACATCCTTCCCCAGTAGATTCTTCCAGTCACATCCACATTGTCTACTTCCTCCTCCAGTAGATTCTCCCAGTCACATCCACATTGTCTACTTCCTTCCCCAGTAGATTCTCCCAGTCACATCCACATTGTCTGCTTCCTTCCACAGTAGATTCTCCCAGTCACATCCACATTGTTTACTTCCTCCTCCAGGAGATTTTCCAAGTCACATCCACATTGTCTACTTCCTTCCCCCAGTAGATTCTCCCAGCCACATCCACATTGTCTGCTTCCTTCCTCAGTAGATTCTCCCAGTCACATCCACATTGTCGCTTCCTCCGTAGATTGTTCCCAGTCACATCCACATTGTCTACTTCCTCCTCCAGTAGATTCTCCCAGTCACATCCACATAGTCTACTTCCTCCTCCAGTAGATTGTTTCCCTCACATCCACATTGTCTACTCCCTCCTCCAGTAGATTCTCCCAGTCACATCCACATTGTCTGCTTCCTTCCCCAGTAGATTCTCCCAGTCACATCCACATTGTCTGCTTCCTCCTCAGTAGATTCTCCCAGTCACATCCACATTGTCTGCTTCCTTCCCCAGTAGATTCTCCCAGTCACATCCACATTGTCTGCTTCCTTCCTCAGTAGATTCTCCCAGTCACATCCACATTGTCTGCTTCCTTCCCCAGTAGATTCTCCAAGTCACATCCACATTGTCTGCTTCCTTCCCCAGTAGATTCTTCCAGTCACATCCACATTGTCTGCTTCCTCCTCCAGTAGATTCTTCCAGTCACATCCACATTGTCTACTTCCTCCTTCAGTAGATTCTCCCAGTCACATCCACATTGTCTACTTCCTCCTCCAGTAGATTCTCCCAGTCACATCCACATTGTCTACTTCCTCCCCCAGTAGATTCTCCCAGTCACATCCACATCGTCTACTTCCTCCTCCAGTAGATTCTCCCAGTCACATCCACATTGTCTACTTCCTCCTCCAGTAGATTCTCCCAGTCACATCCACATTCTCTACTTCCTCCCCCAGTAGATTCTCCCAGTCACATCCACATTGTCTATTTCCTTCCACAGTAGATTCTCCCAGTCACATCCACATTGTCTACTTCCTCCTCCAGTAGATTCTTCCAGTCACATCCACATTGTCTGCTTCCCCCAGTAGATTATCCCAGTCACATCCACATTGTCTGCTTCCTCCTCCAGTAGATTTTCCCAGTCACATCCACATTGTCTACTTCCTCCTCCAGTAGATTCTCCCAGTCACATCCACATTGTCTGCTTCCTTCCACAGTAGATTCTCCCAGTCACATCCACATTGTCTACGTCCTCCCCCAGTAGATTCTTCCCAGTCACATCCACATTGTCTACTTCCCCTCCAGTAGATTCTCCCAGTCACATCCACATTGTCTACTTCCTCCTCCAGTAGATTCTCCCAGTCACATCCACATTGTCTGCTTCCTTCCACAGTAGATTCTCCCAGTCACATCCACATTGTCTACATTCTTCCCCAGTAGATTCTCCAAGTCACATCCACATTGTCTACATCCTTCCCCAGTAGATTCTCCCAGTCACATCCACATTGTCTACTTCCTTCCCCAGTAGATTCTTCCAGTCACATCCACATTGTCTGCTTCCTTCCCAGTAGATTCTCCCAGTCACATCCACATTGTCTACTTCCTCCTCCAGTAGATTCTCCCAGTCACATCCACATTGTCTACTTCCTCCTCCAGTAGATTCTCCCAGTCACATCCACATTGTCTGCTTCCTTCACCAGTAGATTCTCCCAGTCACATCCACATTGTCTACATCCTTCCCCAGTAGATTCTCCCAGTCACATCCACATTGTCTACATCCTTCCCCAGTAGATTCTTCCAGTCACATCCACATTGTCTACTTCCTTCCCCAGTAGATTCTCCCAGTCACATCCACATTGTCTGCTTCCTTCCACAGTAGATTCTCCCAGTCACATCCACATTTTCTACTTCCTCCGCCAGTAGATTCTCCCAGTCACATCCACATTGTCTACTTCCTTCCCCAGTAGATTCTTCCAGTCACATCCACATTGTCTGCTTCCTTCCCCAGTAGATTCTCCCAGTCACATCCACATTGTCTCCTTCCTTCCCCAGTAGATTCTTCCTGTCACATCCACATTGTCTACTTCCTTCCCCAGTAGATTCTCCCAGTCACATCCACATTGTTTACTTCCTCCCCCAGTAGATTCTCCAAGTCACATCCACATTGTCTACTTCCTTCCCCAGTAGATTCTCCCAGTCACATCCACATTGTCTGCTTCCTTTCCCAGTAGATTCTCCCAGTCACATCCACATTGTCTACTTCCTTCCACAGTAGATTCTTCCAGTCACATCCACATTGTCTACTTCCTCCTCCAGTAGATTCTCCAAGTCACATCCACATTGTCTGCTTCCTCTCCACAGTAGATTCTCCCAGTCACATCCACATTGTCTGCTTCCTCCTCCAGTAGATTCTCCCAGTCACATCCACATTGTCTACTTCCTTCCACGTAGATTCTCCCAGTCACATCCACATTGTCTACTTCCTCTCCACAGTAGATTCTCCCAGTCACATCCACATTGTCTACTTCCTCCTCCAGTAGATTCTCCCAGTCACATCCACATTGTCTGCTTCCTTCCCCAGTAGATTCTCCCAGTCACATCCACATTGTCTGCTTCCTTCCTCAGTAGATTCTCCCAGTCACATCCACATTGTCTACTTCCTCCCCAGTAGATTCTCCCAGTCACATCCACATTGTCTACTTCCTTCCCCAGTAGATTCTCCCAGTCACATCCACATTGTCTGCTTCCTCCTCCACAGTAGATTCTCCCAGTCACATCCACATAGTCTACTTCCTCCTCCAGTAGATTCTCCCAGTCACATCCACATTGTCTGCTTCCTTCCACAGTAGATTCTCCCAGTCACATCCACATTGTCTACTTCCTCCTCCAGTAGATTCTTCCCCAGTCACATCCACATTGTCTACTTCCTCCCCCAGTAGATTCTCCCAGTCACATCCACATAGTCTACTTCCTCCCCCAGTAGATTATCCCAGTCACATCCACAGTCTACTTCCTCCTCCAGTAGATTCTCCCAGTCACATCCACATTGTCTACATTCTTCCCCAGTAGATTCTCCAAGTCACATCCACATTGTCTACATCCTTCCCCAGTAGATTCTTCCAGTCACATCCACATTGTCTACTTCCTTCCCCAGTAGATTCTCCCAGTCACATCCACATTGTCTGCTTCCTTCCACAGTAGATTCTCCCAGTCACATCCACATTGTTTACTTCCTCCTCCAGGAGATTTTCCAAGTCACATCCACATTGTCTACTTCCTTCCCCAGTAGATTATCCCAGCCACATCCACATGGTCTGCTTCCTTCCTCAGTAGATTCTCCCAGTCACATCCACATCGTCTGCTTCCTCCAGTAGATTGTTTCCTCACATCCACATTGTCTACTTCCTCCTCCAGTAGATTCTCCCAGTCACATCCACATAGTCTACTTCCTCCTCCAGTAGATTGTTTCCCTCACATCCACATTGTCTACTTCCTCCTCCAGTAGATTCTCCCAGTCACATCCACATTGTCTGCTTCCTTCCCCAGTAGATTCTCCCCAGTCACATCCACATTGTCTGCTTCCTTCCTAAGTAGATTCTCCCAGTCACATCCACATCGTCTGCTTCCTTCCCCAGTAGATTCTCCCAGTCACATCCACATTGTCTGCTTCCTCCTCCAGTAGATTCTTCCAGTCACATCCACATTGTCTACTTCCTCCTTCAGTAGATTCTCCCAGTCACATCCACATAGTCTACTTCCTCCTCCAGTAGATTCTCCCAGTCACATCCACATTGTCTACTTCCTCCTCCAGTAGATTCTCCCAGTCACATCCACATCGTCTACTTCCTCCTCCAGTAGATTCTCCCAGTCACATCCACATTGTCTACTTCCTCCTCCAGTAGATTCTCCCAGTCACATCCACATTGTCTACTTCCTCCCCAGTAGATTCTCCCAGTCACATCCACATTGTCTGCTTCCTTCCACAGTAGATTCTCCCAGTCACATCCACATTGTCTACTTCCTTCCACAGTAGATTCTCCCAGTCACATCCACATTGTCTACTTCCTCCTCCAGTAGATTCTCCCAGTCACATCCACATTGTCTACTTCCTCCCCAGTAGATTCTCCCAGTCACATCCACATTGTCTGCTTCCCCTCCAGTAGATTCTCCCAGTCACATCCACATTGTCTACTTCCTCCTCCAGTAGATTCTCCCAGTCACATCCACATTGTCTGCTTCCTTCCCCAGTAGATTCTCCCAGTCACATCCACATTGTCTACGTCCTCCTCCAGTAGATTCTTCCCCTCACATCCACATTGTCTGCTTCCTCCTCCAGTAGATTCTCCCAGTCACATCCACATAGTCTGCTTCCTCCTCCAGTAGATTCTCCCAGTCACATCCACATTGTCTGCTTCCTTCCACGTAGATTCTCCCAGTCACATCCACATTGTCTACTTCTTCCCCAGTAGATTCTCCAAGTCACATCCACATTGTCTACATCCTTCCCCAGTAGATTCTCCCAGTCACATCCACATTGTCTGCTTCCTTCCCCAGTAGATTCTCCCAGTCACATCCACATTGTCTGCTTCCTTCCACAGTAGATTCTCCCAGTCACATCCACATTGTTTACTTCCTCCTCCAGGAGATTTTCCAAGTCACATCCACATTGTCTACTTCCTTCCCCAGTAGATTCTCCCAGCCACATCCACATTGTCTGCTTCCTTCCTCAGTAGATTCTCCCAGTCACATCCACATCGTCTGCTTCCACCTCCAGTAGATTGTTTCCCTCACATCCACATTGTCTACTTCCTCCTCCAGTAGATTCTCCCAGTCACATCCACATAGTCTACTTCCTCCTCCAGTAGATTGTTTCCCTCACATCCACATTGTCTACTTCCTCCTCCAGTAGATTCTCCCAGTCACATCCACATTGTCTGCTTCCTTCCCCAGTAGATTCTCCCAGTAACATCCACATTGTCTGCTTCCTTCCTCAGTAGATTCTCCCAGTCACATCCACATCGTCTGCTTCCTTCCCCAGTAGATTCTCCAAGTCACATCTACATTGTCTGCTTCCTTCCCCAGTAGATTCTTCCAGTCACATCCACATTGTCTGCTTCCTCCTCCAGTAGATTCTTCCAGTCACATCCACATTGTCTACTTCCTCCTTCAGTAGATTATCCCAGTCACATCCACATAGTCTACTTCATCCTCCAGTAGATACTCCCAGTCACATCCACATTGTCTACTTCCTCCTCCAGTAGATTCTCCCAGTCACATCCACATCGTCTACTTCCTCCTCCAGTAGATTCTCCCAGTCACATCCACATTGTCTACTTCCTCCTCCAGTAGATTCTCCCAGTCACATCCACATTCTCTACTTCCTCCCCCAGTAGATTCTCCCAGTCACATCCACATTGTCTATTTCCTTCCACAGTACATTCTCCCAATCACATCCACATTGTCTATTTCCTTCCACAGTAGATTCTCCCAGTCACATCCACATTGTCTACTTCCTCCTCCAGTAGATTCTTCCAGTCACATCCACATTGTCTGCTTCCCCCAGTAGATTATCCCAGTCACATCCACATTGTCTGCTTCCTCCTCCAGTAGATTTTCCCAGTCACATCCACATAGTCTACTTCCTCCTCCAGTAGATTCTCCCAGTCACATCCACATTGTCTGCTTCCTTCCACAGTAGATTCTCCCAGTCACATCCACATTGTCTACGTCCTCCTCCAGTAGATTGTTCCCCTCACATCCACATTGTCTACTTCCTCCTCCAGTAGATTATCCCAGTCACATCCACATAGTCTACTTCCTCCTCCAGTAGATTCTCCCAGTCACATCCACATTGTCTGCTTCCTTCCACAGTAGATTCTCCCAGTCACATCCACATTGTCTACATTCTTCCCCAGTAGATTCTCCAAGTCACATCCACATTGTCTACATCCTTCCCCAGTAGATTCTTCCAGTCACATCCACATTGTCTACTTCCTTCCCCAGTAGATTCTCCCAGTCACATCCACATTGTCTGCTTCCTTCCACAGTAGATTCTCCCAGTCACATCCACATTGTTTACTTCCTCCTCCAGGAGATTTTCCAAGTCACATCCACATTGTCTACTTCCTTTCCCAGTAGATTCTCCCAGCCACATCCACATTGTCTGCTTCCTTCCTCAGTAGATTCTCCCAGTCACATCCACATTGTCTGCTTCCGACTCCAGTAGATTGTTTCCCTCACATCCACATTGCCTACTTCCTCCTCCAGTAGATTCTCCCAGTCACATCCACATAGTCTACTTCCTCCTCCAGTAGATTGTTTCCCTCACATCTACATTGTCTACTTCCTCCTCCAGTAGATTCTCCCAGTCACATCCACATTGTCTGCTTCCTTCCCCAGTAGATTCTCCTAGTCACATCCACATTTTCTGCTTCCTTCCTCAGTAGATTCTCCCAGTCACATCCACATTGTCTGCTTCCTTCCCCAGTAGATTCTTCAAGTCACATCCACATTGTCTGCTTCCTCCTCCAGTAGATTCTTCCAGTCACATCCACATTGTCTACTTCCTCCTTCAGTAGATTCTCCCAGTCACATCCACATAGTCTACTTCATCCTCCAGTAGATTCTCCCAGTCACATCCACATTGTCTACTTCCTCCTCCAGTAGACTCTCCCAGTCACATCCACATCGTCTACTTCCTCCTCCAGTAGATTCTCCCAGTCACATCCACATTGTCTACTTCCTACTCCAGTAGATTCTCCCAGTCACATCCACATTGTCTACTTCCTCCCCCAGTAGATTCTCCCAGTCACATCCACATTGTCTACTTCCTCCCACAGTAGATTCTCCCAGTCACATCCACATTGTCTATTTCCTTCCACAGTAGATTCTCCCAGTCACATCCACATTGTCTACTTCCTCCTCCAGTAGATTCTTCCAGTCACATCCACATTGTCTGCTTCCCCCAGTAGATTCTCCCAGTCACATCCACATTGTCTGCTTCCTCCTCCAGTAGATTCTCCCAGTCACATCCACATTGTCTACTTCCTCCTCCAGTAGATTCTCCCAGTCACATCCACATTGTCTGCTTCCTTCACCAGTAGATTCTCCCAGTCACATCCACATTGTCTACATCCTTCCCCCAGTAGATTCTCCAAGTCACATCCACATTGTCTACTTCCTTCCCCAGTAGATTCTTCCAGTCACATCCACATTGTCTACTTCCTTCCCCAGTAGATTCTCCCAGTCACATCCACATTGTCTACTTCCTCCGCCACTAGATTCTCCATGTCACATCCACATTGTCTACTTCCTTCCCCAGTAGATTCTTCCAGTCACATCCACATTGTCTGCTTCCTTCCACAGTAGATTCTCCCAGTCACATCCACATTGTCTACATTCTTCCCCAGTAGATTCTCCCAGTCACATCCACATTGTCTGCATCCTTCCCCAGTAGATTCTTCCTGTCACATCCACATTGTCTACTTCCTTCCCCAGTAGATTCTCCCAGTCACATCCACATTGTCTGCTTCATTCCACAGTAGATTCTCCCAGTCACATCCACATTGTCTACTTCCTCCTCCAGTAGATTCTCCAAGTCACATCCACATTGTCTACTTCCTTCCCCAGTAGATTCTCCCAGTCACATCCACATTGTCTGCTTCCTTTCCCCAGTAGATTCTCCCAGTCACATCCACATTGTCTGCTTCCTTCCACAGTAGATTCTCCCAGTCACATCCACATTGTCTACTTCCTCCTCCAGTAGATTCTCCAAGTCACATCCACATTGTCTGCTTCCTTCCACAGTAGATTCTCCCAGTCACATCCACATTGTCTGCTTCCTTCCACAGTAGATTCTCCCAGTCACATCCACATTGTCTACTTCCTCCTCCAGTAGATTCTTCCAGTCACATCCACATAGTCTACTTCCTCCTCCAGTAGATTCTCCCAGTCACATCCACATTGTCTGCTTCCTTCCCCAGTAGATTATCCCAGTCACATCCACATAGTCTACTTCCTCCTCCAGTAGATTCTCCCAGTCACATCCACATTGTCTGCTTCCTTCCCCGTAGATTCTCCCAGTCACATCCACATTGTCTACTTCCTCCCCAGTAGATTCTCCCAGTCACATCCACATTGTCTACATCCTTCCCCAGTAGATTCTCCCAGTCACATCCACATTGTCTGCTTCCTTCCCCAGTAGATTCTTCCAGTCACATCCACATTGTCTACTTCCTCCCCAGTAGATTATCCCAGTCACATCCACATTGTTTGCTTCCTCCTCCAGTAGATTCTCCCAGTCACATCCACATTGTCTGCTTCCTCCTCCAGTAGATTCTCCCAGTCACATACACATTGTCTGCTTCCTTCACCAGTGGATTCTCCCAGTCACATCCACATTGTCTACATCCTTCCGCCGGAGGATTCTCCAAGTCACATCTACATTGTCTACATCCTTCCCCAGTAGATTCTTCCAGTCACATCCACATTGTCTACTTCCTTCCCCAGTAGATTCTCCCAGTCACATCCACATTGTCTGCTTCCTTCCACAGTAGATTCTCCCAGTCACATCCACATTGTCTACTTCCTCCTCCACTAGATTCTCCAAGTCACATCCACATTGTCTGCTTCCTTCCCCAGTAGATTCTCCCAGTCACATCCACATTGTCTGCTTCCTCCTCCAGTAGATTCTCCCAGTCACATCCACATTGTCTACATTCTTCCTCCAGTAGATTCTCCCAGTCACATCCACATTGTCTCCTTCCTTCCCCAGTAGATTCTCCCAAGTCACATCCACATTGTCTACTTCCTTCCCCAGTAGATTCTCCCAGTCACATCCACATTGTCTGCTTCCTTCCACAGTAGATTCTCCCAGTCACATCCACATTGTCTACTTCCTCCTCCAGTAGATTCTCCAAGTCACATCCACATTGTCTACTTCCTTCCCCAGTAGATTCTCCCAGTCACATCCACATTGTCTGCTTCCTTCCCCAGTAGATTCTCCCAGTCACATCCACATTGTCTACATCCTTCCACAGTAGATTCTTCCAGTCACATCCACATTGTCTACTTCCTCCTCCAGTAGATTCTCCAAGTCACATCCACATTGTCTACTTCCTTCCCCAGTAGATTCTCCCAGTCACATCCACATTGTCTGCTTCCTTCCACAGTAGATTCTCCCAGTCACATCCACATTGTCTACTTCCTCCTCCAGGAGATTTTCCAAGTCACATCCACATTGTCTACTTCCTTCCCCAGTAGATTCTCCCAGCCACATCCACATTGTCTGCTTCCTTCCTCAGTAGATTCTCCCAGTCACATCCACATCGTCTGCTTCCTCCTCCAGTAGATTGTTTCCCAGTCACATCCACATTGTCTACTTCCTCCTCCAGTAGATTCTCCCAGTCACATCCACATAGTCTACTTCTTCCTCCAGTAGATTGTTTCCCAGTCACATCCACATTGTCTACTCCCTCCTCCAGTAGATTCTCCCAGTCACATCCACATTGTCTGCTTCCTACACCAGTAGATTCTCCCAGTCACATCCACATTGTCTGCTTCCTCCTCCAGTAGATTCTCCCAGTCACATCCACATTGTCTACTTCCTTCCCCAGTAGATTATCCCAGTCACATCCACATTGTCTGCTTCCTTCCTCAGTAGATTCTCCCAGTCACATCCACATCGTCTGCTTCCTTCCCCAGTAGATTCTCCAAGTCACATCTACATTGTCTGCTTCCTTCCCCAGTAGATTCTTCCAGTCACATCCACATTGTCTGCTTCCTCCTCCAGTAGATTCTTCCAGTCACATCCACATTGTCTACTTCCTCCTTCAGTAGATTCTCCCAGTCACATCCACATAGTCTACTTCCTCCTCCAGTAGATTCTCCCAGTCACATCCACATTGTCTGCTTCCTCCTCCAGTAGATTCTCCCAGTCACATCCACATCGTCTACTTCCTCCTCCAGTAGATTCTCCCAGTCACATCCACATTGTCTACTTCCTCCTCCAGTAGATTCTCCCAGTCACATCCACATTCTCTACTTCCTCCCCAGTAGATTCTCCCAGTCACATCCACATTGTCTACTTCCTTCCACAGTAGATTCTCCCAGTCACATCCACATTGTCTACTTCCTCCTCAGTAGATTCTTCCAGTCACATCCACATTGTCTGCTTCCTCCCCAGTAGATTATCCCAGTCACATCCACATTGTCTGCTTCCTCCTCCAGTAGATTTTCCCAGTCACATCCACATTGTCTACTTCCTCCCCCAGTAGATTCTCCCAGTCACATCCACATTGTCTGCTTCCTTCCACAGTAGATTCTCCCAGTCACATCCACATTGTCTACTTCCTCCTCCAGTAGATTCTCCCAGTCACATCCACATTGTCTACTTCCTCCTCCAGTAGATTCTCCCAGTCACATCCACTTGTCTACTTCCTCCTCCAGTAGATTCTCCCAGTCACATCCACATTGTCTGCTTCCTTCCTCAGTAGATTCTCCCAGTCACATCCACATTGTCTACTTCCTTCCCCAGTAGATTCTCCCAGTCACATCCACATTGTCTGCTTCCTTCCCCAGTAGATTCTTCCAGTCACATCCACATTGTCTACTTCCTTCCCCAGTAGATTCTCCCAGTCACATCCACATTGTCTACTTCCTCCTCCAGTAGATTCTCCCAGTCACATCCACTTGTCTACTTCCTCCTCCAGTAGATTCTCCCAGTCACATCCACATTGTCTACTTCCTCCTCCAGTAGATTCTCCCAGTCACATCCACATTGTCTACTTCCTTCCCCAGTAGATTCTCCCAGTCACATCCACATTG
>NW_025548821.1:0-26592 GCF_905237065.1 Salmo salar | reverse complement strand
AATGTGTTTCTTAGCGCTCATGCTTTATCTTTGGCATCTTATTGCGTTTGCTCTAAGAAGCGTTGAAGTGTACTTTGAAAAAAAGGACAGACCGGTACAAACGAAATGGATCACTATTATACATTTGACCTAGATTATTTTGGATTATTGTCTTCCCTGAACTATTTCAGCGCGGCGAGAAATCCAACTGTGTGGGAAAGAGGTGAGAGAAACTACAGGAGAAGAGAGAGAGGAGGCGACTTCAACAACAGGAGCTGAGAGAGAAGAAAGCACAGGCAGGGTCACTAATTACACAAACACACACCGTCCACACACACCAACACACACACACACACCTTTAACCGTGTGCCATTCTCTCCCAGGAGGTAGATGTGACTGTACCAAACTATGAGATCATGTGCAGATCAGAGACTTCCAGAGCCAGTCTTGACTACAGGCCTCTAACCACTGCTGATCTGGTATGTATATATCTAAATCTGATCTGTCTCCTGGTCTAGTTAGATGTAGATCTACTTTTAGATAGTGGTGACGCGTCTTCATTCGCCGCTAACTGAATCACATCTTGTACATATGATATTGTTTCACCTTTCAGATCGATGAGGAGCACAGGATATGTGTGTATGTGTTCCGAGCACGGCCCCTCAATAAAAAGGTAAGTATCAGAATTTCCTAAATCGAACACAGGCACACCAACTGTTTCATGGTCAGATGGTCTTTTACATGCAGAGATTTAACAGCATCGGTAAGCATCACACTCCTCACTCTTTCCAATTGAAAACATTCTTTCTATTTCAAAAGTGGGTTATTCAGAACTCCTTTTCACCTCACCCCTCAGAGTTGACTATGAAGGACCTGGATGTGATCACCATCCCCAGTAAGGACGTGGTGATGGTCCATGAGCCCAAGCAGAAGGTGGACCTGACCAGGTACCTGAGAACCAGACCTTCCGCTTCGACTACGCCTTTGCCCACGACAGCACCGACAACGACATGGTCTACAGGTACGTTTCAAGAACAAAAAGAATGGTGTGAACTGGGCCGAATTCTTACTGAGGAAGTGTGTATGAGTCAAATCTTCCATTGAGATAAACGCATCATTTATTCCAAAGTACACCACCGGTCAAAAGTTTTACACCACCTCATTCAAGGGTTTTCTTTGTTTTTACTATTTTCCATTGTGAGAGCCAGTTTCATCATAGCGCTTGATGGTTTTTGCAACTGCACTGAAGAAGGTAATGATGGACCGTTTTGAGCTGTTCTTGCCAATAGTCTGGACTTGGTCTTTTACCAAATAGAGCTATCTTCTGTATACCACCCCTACCTTGTCACAACACAACTGATTGGCTCAAACGCATTAATAACCTGTTGGGGCTACAGGTTAGCAATGAACCCCGAGCCGGGATTACTAACAAGGCTGGAAATTCAAAACATCAAAATCTAATAATTTCAATTTCTCAAACAATCAACTATTTTACACAATTTAAATGATAAACATCTCCTTAATCTAACCACATTGTTCGATTTTCAAAAGAGGCTTTACGGCAAAAGCATAAAGTTAGATTATGTTAGGACAGTACATAGCCACAAAAGTACAAACATCCATTTTCAATTCAAGGTCAGGCGTCACCAAAAGCAGAAACCAAGCTTGAATTATGCACTAACTTTTGTCAATCTCCATCAGATGACGCTCCTAGGACATTATGTTATACAATACATGCATTTTTTGTTCCATCAAGTTCATATTTATATCCAAAAACAGCATTTTACAGTAGCGTGAAATTCAGATTTTTTTTCTTCTCTGAAATGCTTCCGTGGTGAACATAACAAAATTACTATTCGAAAACATTGGTAAATTATAATATTGTCATTCAAAGAATAATATATTATCATCCTCGTAATTGCTACCGAATGGCCAGATCTCAAAATAACTTTACTGGGAAATCACATTTTGCAATAAGCGGGGTGCTATGCTAAGAACAACAGGCTATGCTATACAGTTAGCATCATCTAAAATCGATAATAACATTGTAAATATCCCCTTACCTTTGATTATCTCCATCAGAAGGAGGCATCCCAGGTCCGAACAAATGTGGTTTCTTTTGACAAAGTTCATAATTTATGTCCAAATAACACCAAGTACTTAGCGTTCATTTGCTCCCACAAACGTGGTGGGGGCTGGTAAAATCACGCCGAAAAGCTAAAAAAAACCTAGTAAATAATCTATTTATGTTCGTTCAAACATGTCAAATGTTGTTTAGCATTAATCTTTTGGTCCATTTTTAACGTTAAACATCAGTAATATTTTCACACAACCTATCCTATGTCTAGATAAAAAATGATGACAAACTCATGTTTCTCAGATTTATGCGACATGGCGCAAAAAATGAAGTGATGACATGTCAACTTCCTTGGATTCTAATTTGCTCTCTGTTTATCATAGACGCTTCAAACAACTTTATAAAGATCGTTGACATCTAGTGGAAGCCGTAGGTGTTCGCGAAATGAATCCTTTCTCACTATGGTATCTATAAAACAATGACACTAAATAGTACAGTCACAAAATTCACATTTTTTTTGGATCTATTTTTCACAGGTTTTTGCCTGCAATATGAGTTTTGTTATACTTACAGACACCATTCAAACTGTTTTAGAAAATTCAGAGTGTTTTCTATCCGAATGTGTTAATAATATGCATATCCTAGCTTCTGAGTTGGTGTAGGAGCAGTTAAAAATGGGCACATCTTTTTTCAAAATGTCTCAATACTCCCCGAGCCCCAACAGGTTTTAAGAAGGAAAGAAATTCCACAAATTCACTTTTAAGAAGGCAATTGAAATGCCTTCCAGGTGACTACCTCATGAAGCTGGTTGAGAGAATGCCAAGTGTGCAAATCTGTCATCAAGGCAAAGGGTGGTTATTTGAAGAATCTCACATATAAAATATATTTTGATTTGTTTAACACTTTTTTGGTTACTTCATGATTCCATGTGTTATTTCATAGTTTTGATGTCTTCACTATTATTCTACAATGTAGAAAATAGTACAAATAAAGAAAAACCCTTGAATGAGTAGGTGTTATAAAACTTTTAAATGGTAGTGTATAATATTGTAATTTTAAATGATCTTTACTGTGATTTGGTTGACATATCTAAAGCATTTCTTCCCTCGTTCCCAAGGTTCACCGCCCGGCCACTGGTTGAGACCATCTTTGAGAGGGGGCATGGCCACCTGCTTCGCCTATGGACAGACAGGAAGTGGGAAAACACATGTGAGTTGAACACTTTCGGTGTGTGTTGGCTTTTTAATGCTAAGGCCATACAAAGTTTATTTTACTGTTTAACGGATTTTTTTGAAAAGTGAGGCGAGCTAATAAAAGATAATAACAAATTAAAGTGAAATACTATTTGAACCACTTACAAAAATACTAAACAACCTTAGTACAACAAAATATTTGACACTTTTGGTATAATAGTTTTGGAATGACAGTCACAGGGACTAAAGTTTGGGTCCTGGTCATGTTACCCTTTTATTAAATAGATGTATTTATTTATTTTATTTAACCTTTATTTAACTAGGCAGAGTCAGTTAAGATCAAATTCTTATTTACAATGACGGACTACCAAAGGCTGGGATTAAAAATAAACACTACATAAAGAGAGACCTAAGACAACAACATAGCATGGCAGCAACACATGACAATACAGCATGGCAGCAACACATGACAACACAGCATGGTAGCAACACACTGACAACACAGCATGGTAGCAACACACTGACAACACAGCATGGCAGCAACACATGACAACACAGCATGGCAGCAACACATGACAACACAGCATGGTAGCAACACAACATGACAACACAGCATGGTAGCAACACATGACAACACAGCATGGCAGCAACACATGACAACACAGCATGGCAGCAACACATGACAACACAGCATGGTAGCAACACAACATGACAACACAGCATGGTAGCAACACATGACAACAACATGGCAGCAACACAACATGACAACAACATGGCAGCAACACAACATGACAACAACATGGCAGCAACACAACATGACAACAACATGGCAGCAACACACTGACAACACAGCATGGTAGCAACACAACATGACAACAACATGGCAGCAACACAACATGACAACAACATGGCAGCAACACAACATGACAACAGCATGGTAGCAACACAACATGGCAGCAGCACAACATGACAACAACATGGTAGCAACACAACATGGCAGCAGCACAACATGGTAGCAGCTCAAAACATGGTACAAACATTATTTGCCACAGACAAAAGGGCAAGAAGGTAGAGACAACAATACATCACGCAAATCAGCCACAACTGTCAGTAAGAGTGTCCATGACTGAGTCTTTGAATGAAGAGATTGAGATAAAACTGTCCAGTTTGAGTGTTTGTTGCAGCTCGTTCCAGAGGCTGCAGGGAACTGAAAAGAGGAGCGACCCAGGGATGTGTGTGCTTTGGGGACCTTTAACAGAATGTGACTGGCAGAACGGGTGTTGTATATGGAGGATGAGGGCTGCAGTTGATATTTCAGATAGGGGGAGGCCTAAGAGGGTTTTATAAATAAGCATCAACCAGTGGGTCTTGCGACGGGTATACAGAGATGACCAGTTTACAGAGGAGTATAGAGTGCAGTGATGTGTCCTATAAGGAGCATTGGTGATAAATCTGATGGCCGAGTGGTAAAGAACTGCTGTCAGGAGTTGGATATGTCCCGGCTGAGTTTTAGACATTTTCTCGAGACATAGTTTTTATAACGGATGTGCTAGCTGAAATATATAACAGTCTACTAAAGCTATCTTACTGTAATAAGCTGCTTCAGCTTCTTTTCATCTTGAAGTCTTTATTCAACCCTTCTTCATTTTAGTTTTTATGTGAAGCTGGGCTTACCTGCAGTCAGATGACCAAACCGCACTCTAGTGGAATATTATTTATATTTTTCATAATTTCATAATTAATAAACATTATTGCATTTTATTAAGCCTAAAATGTGTTTAAGACTACCAAGAAACACACTGTGTGACCCTGATTTTACCCACGGCAGTAAAAGGTTTTAAACATATATCAATTTTGTCTGGCCTAACTTGATAAAGCATATACTGTATGTTTGTTATCACACACTTTCTAGTCTTTCTTTTTTGGCACATTGCCTTTGTTTGAGAGGAGAAACAACCCCTTTCCCTTTCAGACAATGGGAGGGGATTTTTCGGGGAAGAACCAGGACTGTTCTAAAGGGATCTACGCGACTGGCTGGTATGAACACTACACCATATCTCTCTCTCCGGATAAAGTTGCTTTTCTTGAGTTAAAATGTGTTCCTTCTGTGTAAAGTTGTCTCTTCAGTGAAACCCTTTTCTTTCTGTGCAGCGAGAGACGTGTTTCTCATGCTGAAGAAGCCAAACTACAAGAAGTTAGACCTCAATGTCTTCGCCACCTTCTTTGAGATCTACAGCGGGAAGGCAAGTGAAGTGACCAATATATCTTCAAACCCCCTGGAGGATGTGTTGACCGTGTTTATATGACCGTGTATGGTTATCTTGTGGTTGTACTTCTTTAAGTGTTTGACCTGTTTGTATGAACGTAAAGCCAAGCTGCGTGTGCTGGAGGATGGTTGTGGTTGTGTTAACCTGGCCGCGTTGTGTTGTCGTTGTCTTGTGGTTGTCTAGGTGTTTGACCTGCTGAACCGGAAAGCCAAGCTGAGGGTTCTGGAGGATGGGAAGCAGCAGGTGCAGGTGGTGGGGCTGCAGGAGAGAGACGTGAAATGTACTGAAGACGTCCTGAAACTCATCGAGGTCGGAAACAGCTGCAGGTGAAACCTCGGAGGGAGAGAGGGATTATTTCATAGATTGCCATTTTATGTTCTAAAATATATTTTTTAAATGGTCTAATTTCTCCTAGTTTTGTCTCTTTTCCTGCTGTTTACTCTCTATCTCTCTCTCCAACATCTCTCTCCCAGGACGTCAGGTCAGACCTCGGCCAATGCCCACTCGTCCCGTAGCCACGCCGTGTTCCAGATCATTCTGCGGCGGCGAGGGAAGATGCACGGAAAGTTCTCGCTGATTGACTTGGCGGGGAACGAGAGGGGTGCCGACACATCCAGCGCTGACCGCCAGACACGCCTGGAGGGAGCCGAGATCAACAAGAGTCTGCTGGCGCTCAAGGAGTGTATCAGGGCTCTGGGTCGGAACAAGCCCCACACCCCGTTCAGAGCCAGCAAGCTGACCCAGGTCCTCAGAGACTCCTTCATCGGGGAGAACTCCAGGACATGCATGGTGACATAATATACATCTCCTTTAACACATACTGGCCTGGTTTGCTGTTTATCCACAAAGCACCTACGATAATGATTTTCTAATGATGTACCAACCCCACAGATTGCCACTATATCTCCTGGAATGGCTTCCTGTGAAAACACTCTAAACACTCTGAGATATGCCAACAGGTGAGACATTCACCTGCCTAACCTCAGCCTAACAGACTGTCTACATCTCACCTACTACTAATTACTAAGACTGTTAGTCGATGGGGAGAAGTTGAATTAATTGTCATTGCAGAATATTCTTCCTCTCACTCCCCCTTCTTGATACGAGCCAAAACATCCTGACCGGATCCTCTACCGTGTGTGTGTGTGTGTGTGTGTGTGTGTGTGTGTGTGTGTGTGTGTGTGTGTGTGTGTGTGTGTGTGTGTGTGTGTGTGTGTGTGTGTGTGTGTGTGTGTGTGTGTGTGTGTGTGTGTGTGTGTGTGTGTGTGTGTGTGTGTGTCTGTGTGTGTCTCTCCCCTCTCCAAACAGAGTGAAGGAGTTTGGGATCAGCCCGTCAGACATCCCCTTCTCCCAGCAGCAGGGTGGTGGAGGGGGGGGTCGTGCTGAACTCTCCCCCACTAACACCTACGAGTACGATGACTTTCCCACCTCTCCCACCAGGTCTCTCCTCTCTACGACTTCTACTAGCTACCATCCTGTACCTGTCGTCTGTTCTGCCTCTCATTTCACTCCAGGGAGAGGTTACCCCTAAACACAGACCTAGGATCAAATTAACTGTAACCGTATAATAACTATAAGGCCAATCAGGCGATTAAAAATGATATCAATCTGATCCTGGACCTGGGGTAACTTTTACCTACTCCTTTTGTTTCCTTTTTAACCCCTTTCCTTTCTATTAACCATCATCTTAAGGGTTGCTAATGTCTGGTGTCCATATTAGTAAGGGACGGCCTTACATTTTACAGCTTGTTTTATATCATTTATTTAACCAGCATTGGTCCTTCAGTTTCAGTTTGTCAGCGCTGAGTTGTGGCATGATTACATCTTTAATCCTTTCATTCATTTATTGCATTTCATCTATGTTTCTTTCTATGACTCTTTCTTTCATTAATTTCAGAAGCAGTGTTTTGTTTTTCGTGTTATTCATTCCCAGCTTGTCCTTCACTCTTGTGCCTGAGAATGTGTTTTAAAAAATATATATTTCACCTTTATTTAACCAGGTAGGCCAGTTGAGCTACAAGTTGTCATTTACAACTGCGACCTGGCCAAGATAAAGTAAAGCAGTTTGACACAAACAACAACACAGAGTTACACATGGAATAAACAAACATACAGTCAATAACACAATAGAAAAGTCTATATACAGTGTGTGCAAATGAAGTAAGATTAGGGAGGAATGGCAATAAATAATTAGAATTTAGCAAGTAAACACTGGAGTGATAGATGTGCAAGTAGAGATACTGGGGTGCAAACGAGTAAAAAATAAACAACAATATGGGAATGAGGTAGTTGGATGGGCTATTTACAGATGGGCTATGTGCAGGTGCAATGATCTGTAAGCTGCTCTGACAGCTGATGCTTAAAGTTAGTGAAGGAGATATAAGACTCCAACTTCAGTGATTTTTGCAATTCGTTCCAGTCATTGGCAGCAGAGAACTGGAAGGAAAGGCAGCCAAACAAGGAGTTGGCTTTGGGGATGACCAGTGAGATATACCTGCTGGAGCGCGTGCTCCAGCAGGTATGTATATGGGTGGGTGTTGCTATGGTGATCAGTGAGCTGAGATAAGGCGGGGCTTTACCTAGCAAAGACTTATAGATGACCTGGAGCCAGTGGGTTTGATGACGAATATGAAGCGAGGCCAGTCAGCGAGAGCATACAGGTTGGAGTGGTGGGTAATATATGGGGCTTTGGTGACAAAAACGGATGGCACTGTGATACTGTGATAGACTACATCCAATTTGCTGAGTAGAGTGTTGGAGGCTATTTTGTAAATGACATCGCCGAAGTCAAGGATTGGTAGGATAGTCAGTTTTACGACTTGTTGCGAAATAGGAAGCCGATTCTAGATTTAATTTTGGATTGGAGATGCTTAATGTGAGTCTGGAAGGAGAGTTTACAGTCTAACCAGACACCTAGGTATTTGTAGTTGTCCACATATTCTAAGTCAGAACCGTCCAGAGTAGTGATGCTGGACGGGCGGGCAGGTACGGGCAGCAATCGGTTGAAGAGCATGCATTTAGTTTTACTTGCATTTAAGAGCAGTTGGAGGCCACGGAAGGAGAGTTGTACGGCATTGCAGCTCGTCTGGAGGTTAGTTAACACAGTGTCCAAAGAAGGGCCAGAAGTATACACAATGGTGTCGTCTGCGTAGAGGTGGATCAGAGACTCACCAGCAGCAAGAGTGACGTCATTGATTTATACAGAGACAAGAGTCGGCCCGAGAATTGAACCCTGTGGCACCCCCATAGAGACTGCCAGAGGTCCGGACAACAGGCCCTCCGATTTGACACACTGAACTCTATCTGAGAAGTAGTTGGTGAACCAGGCGAGGCAGTCATTTGAAAAACCAAGGCTGTTGAGTCTGCTAATAAGATGTCCATTCGTTGCCATTGGTTCATTGACTGTTTTAACCAATCAGATCAGTCAGATCACGTGGTCAGGGAAAGCTGAATCCTACTAATGTGAGTGTGGTGTGTGCTCGAATCCCCTAGCCTACTAGGGGAAAAATCTGTCAATGTGCCCTAGAGCATGGCACTTAATCCTAATTGCTCCTGTAAGTTACTCTGGATAAGAGCGTCTGCTAAATGACAAAAATGTGTGTGTCGACAGGGTGAAGGAGCTAACGGTGGACCCAGGGGTGATGATGGAGGGACGGGGGGAGGAGGGGGTCACAGCGTCACCCAGCTGGAGGTCCTGGAGGCTCAGTGGGGGTCGGCAGCTCACCACAGAGGGATGACCTCAAACTGCTCTGTGAACAGAACGTAAGAACATACACACACTCCTTCCGTACAGTCACCTCTCTATGTACTGACTAGTACTCTCATCTGCCTCTCAACTCATGAAAGAATATCAGTTTATTTTACTGTCAGATAAAATGTGTGTGGTTCTTCAATATAGGAATGATTTCATAATTCAGCATAACACCTCCCTCCCTCCCCTCTCACTCTCCTCTCTCCCCTCCCTCTATATCCTTTCTGTCTTCCCTCCCCCTCTCTTTCCCCCTCTCTCTCACCCATCCCCCCACTCTCTCTCCTTCCCCTCCCTCTCATCCCTTTTTCTCTCTCTCGCTCTCTCCCTCTCTCTCTCTCTCCTCCTCTATCTATCTCCCCTCTCTCTCCCCAGGAAGAGGAGGTGTCTCCTCAGCTCTTTACCTTCCATGAGGCTGTGTCTCAGCTGGTGGAGATGGAGGAACAGGTCCTGGAGGACCACCGAGCTGTGTTCCAGGTACACATACAAACACACACAAGTACATACACACATACACAATCACACACATATTATTCAGAGTGTGTCTTCTATTCTCTGTGTGTGTCCGGTGCAGGAGTCTATCCGTTGGCTGGAGGATGAGAAGGTGTTGTTGGAGATGACAGAAGAGGTGGATTATGATGTGGACTCTTACGCCACGCAGCTAGAACAGATCCTGGATCAGAAGATAGACATCCTCACTGAGCTCAGAGGTAATGGGGTATATTATAACTGATTCTAGTTCAGAATAAGTCACATTATTTGCAAGTAATTAGCAAGTATATTATTCTGATTTTTATCTAAGCACCCCTTCTCTCCTCCCCTCTCTCCTCCTTTCTCTCCTTTTCTCTCAGACAAAGTGAAGGGTTTCCGTTCTACACTCCAGGAAGAGGAGCAGGCGAGCAAACAGATCAACCCCAAGAGGCCTCGTGCTCTTTAGACATGTCACACACACCTACACACGTACACACACACGCATACACACAAACACACACTAATCTCAACACTTAACTGGAACCCTCTGGCATACAGGATACTTAAGACTGTCATAAGCATGACATAACTGATGTCATAAGTTAATGGTCCTTAATCGATGGTCGTATATTTCTAAATGTGGGTGGTGGCCTAAAGCATTGTTTGATTTGTCCAGAGGGGCAGAGTGAAAAGCTTTAAGATAATTGGGGTCACAGCACAAAACATCTGGAAAACACTGTTGAAAAGAAACTGATTTACACCCTTGTTTAGACCTGAACAAAGTGCTATGATGTAAGTTATGATTTAAGGATTATGAGGTGTTGCACCATTTTCTATGTACAGGCTCCTCCCATTGCTGCTTGTTAATATCATCCATCCATCCATCTGTAAAAGCGAGGGCAGATTCCCTCTCCTTTCCATCCCCCTGTAGACTGTATGTACATGGGTAATGTATCTGTCTGGTATAACGATTATCCACCGCTTCTCATTTAAACAAGAAAAGACGGAAGGATTTCTTTTAAGCACCTTTTTATAAGATTAAAATGTGAGATATGATCGTTTTTTTTATTTGAAGAATTAAAACCACTTATTTAGTAACTATGAAGTACTTCATTAGATCTTGCTCCTGGAGAGTTGTAGTATGTGCAGGCTTTCTTTCCAGTCCAGCACTAACACACCTGATTCAACAAATCAACTAAACACCAAGACCGTGATCAGCTGAATGAGATGTGCTAGTGTAAGCCTGCACACTGCATTCATCTCTCCAGGACCAAGAGCAACGAACACTGATTTAGTATGAAATACCTTTCTGACCACCTCTTCTGATCATGTAGCCTATATGGGTTGAGGAAGTGATCAGGTCTGGGAGCCAACCAGATGCATGCATGCACAAACCAGCTCTGATTGTACTATAAACCTCCATTGATCTGACTGTACCCTCCTGTGTCTACTGTACATAAATCCATTACTCTTTAGGACCATGTTCTCCTCCAGTGTTTCCTCCTACCATTTCTTAGGCAAGGTGGCCCGCCTGGTCAGCACTGTTGCCCCCCCACATCTAAAAAGGCTGATTTGAAATGTTCAGTGTCTTCAACCTTCTGATGTTGCTTTTGGGGGCGTTGCGCCTGCCAAAGAATAAATCTTTCGGAAACACTGTCTTACAAATGCTTCTAATGACTAGCTTGTAGAAGACTGCTATATGTGTTTCTTGCCAGGATAAATATTTATATGTACCAACCTGCCTCTTAACAAGCCCAGTCTCAGTTGTATCTGTCCGTTCTGTTTACAAGGCAATCAATATGCTATTAACTGAAGAAATCCCCTGGTACTATGAATCTTGTAAAAAGTCTCTGTTTTCTCCCACCATCCCATTTGAAAGTTGTTTATAAAAGGGAAGATAGATGTATAGTGAGGACTGAGTTTGGTTTTAGCTGCTGCGGTGTAACTGGGACTTGACTACAGTACCTTATGATAATGTATGTGTGCATCAGATGTAACGCTGCCTGGCGTAAAGAATAAAGAACCACATGACTGACTGGACATACTGCACCTTCTGCTGTGCTTGTTCTGACAATAATTATTCAGACATTGACATCCGTAGAGACCACGATCTCCAATCACACCAATTTTATTTTGTTTTACATCCCAAGTGGAACAATAATTCTAATGACACATTTGTTTACGGAAGTACCCCACCCCACCCACCTCAACAGTGCGATAAATTACACTTAAGACAATTTTTTCTTCAATGTAAAATAAACAGAACATTTACCAAAACATTAAAAATTGTGTTTGCATCTTGTATTTTCATGCATAATTGTAGTTGTGGTTTAAAAGGCGTAAGTGTTGCATTAACTGTTGCTGGGGACGTTCTTGATCCAGATGTGTTGTTCCTGCATTCTCCATCGTCTGTTGTACCAGGCAACTTGTTTGTCCTTCATTTCCCTATTCTTCCCCTCAAAGGACTTGAGATCTGGCCACTCGGATTTGAGTTGAGATGGACTACTTGTCACATGCACAAAGTTGTACTCTTTTGCAAAAACAACAAATTCAGAGGCTGAGAACTGGGGCCCATTTTCTGTCATTAGGGTCTCAGGGACCCCATGTAATGTCATCCTCTGTAGGCTCCCCTGGGGGCTGAGCTCTTGAGAGAGCGTCAGCTGTCACCAGATTCTTGCCTGGGACATACATGATCCGATAGGAGTCTGAATCTTAGTATGCGAGAAGGTAGGTCATCCAGCGCTCTTGTGCCCAGGAGTGAAATCAAAGGCTTGTGGTCTGTTCTGATCACAAAGTCCAACCCTAGCATGTAAGTCTGGAAATGCTCACAGGCCCATGTAGCAGCAAGCGCCTCCTAAATCTCAGCGTATCTATGCTCTGTCTCTGTCATAATGTGTGATATGAAGGCCATGGGCCTCCATTCACCTGACTGTTGCATTTGGGAAAAGACTCCGCCCAGTCCATGTGAGGATGCATCTGCAGACGCTTGTCAGGACAGTGAGAGAACTTCTGTTTTCAAGCTTCTCAAACGCTGTGTGCTGTCACATATCCAGTCATTTTCAGCTTTCAGGAGGTCCCTGGTGGGTTTTGTCAGCTCTGCAATGTTTGGAGAGAACTTGCCGACGTAGTTCACCATGAAGTGTTGAATATCTGCAATGTCTTTGGGCACTGGCATCTCAGTGATGGCTTTGATTTTGCCTTTATAAAGGTGTCATGAAGGTGGCGTGTGGGTCTTTGTGTAGGGAGATCTGCCAGAACCCTGCTGGCGTCTAGCTTGGAGAAAACTGTTGCTCCTGACAGTTTGGCCATCATCTCATCCACTGCGGGTAGGATGTGTTTTCTACACACATTTTCATTCAGATTTGTCATATCTACACTTTTTTCAACAGGGGTAGCGGGACATGGCGTGGCACCGACAAGGCAAAGGGTGTGGCTGACTCTTTCAACTTTGTCTTGTACTCCCCCTGCAGTTTCCCTACTCCTGTGAACACTCTGTTGATACAGTTCTCTGTTGTTAGGTGTATGGCATTCACTGGTTTGAGTAGCTGCAGGTCTTGTATAGTAGGCAAATCTAGAAGTGGGATAACTAGGCCTGGTATGACAAACACTGGGTGTTTCACTGTTTTGCCCATGTGCTCTAAAGTGCCATTGAATTGTCCACACTCCTGTATCGGTAAGTTTCTTGGTCCACACAGGTTCTTTGTCGCTCTGCTGAGGGCTCCATCTCTCTGTTTGGAGAAGAGACTGGCTGGGATGGCTGTCACCGCTGCTCCAGTCTAGCTTGAATGTCATCTGTTGACCTTTCACGTTCACATTCTGTCACCAAACATCAACTGAATCCATAGAGTCTATTTGTCCAAAAATAATATCTTCAATTCTCTCGGTGACATCATGGATTTCATCTAATCCATGACTTACACACAGCTCAGCTGCGAAATGTTCTTTCTTGTGGCGTTTTCTACACTCTTCCTGTCGTGCAGGGCAACTGTACAGTGAGTGTGGCTTACCACATCTTCCACATCCTGTGGTTTGATTGACAGTTCCGTTCCATATCTGTACAATCTTCCCTGGATGCTGTTTGCCCATTCTTTGGAATCTCATTGCATCCATGTTTGCCCCTTTCATGTCTGAGCTACCAGTGCTACGTAGTGTTGTCTGCTGTTCCTTGATTTCCTCCTTATTTTGTAATGGCTTTTGTGAGAGTCAACGCTAAGTCTCGTTGTAGTCTCTCTGACAGCCCATGATCCATAATGCCTACTACCAGTCCGTCTCTGACCGGGTCATTCTCACCAAACTGACATTTTGGGTGCACTACGTCATCACGTCAGTTTGATGGAAACACAACTGATAGGGAAAATGCACATATTTTCTTTGTGGATTTTAGAATATTCACTAGAAAATCTGTAGCCAGTTGGATGAGACCTACCTATAGATTACATTGTGTTTGCACATAAAATGCTTCTCTAAGCATCCTTGACTTTCATGTAGCTCTTTTTGTCTTCACTAGTTAAGGCTAACATGGAGAGAACATAAGCTTTATCCCCCATTGTGTACACTACTGAGTTGACTTGGTATTCTTCAGATCTTTCATTTAAGCTTGCTGCAATACGAAATCTTTCAAACCTCTGGATCCAATTGGGCCAGATACCAAAGTCTGTGAAGTTAACGTTTTCTGGTGGGCTGATTGAAAACAGTGAGTCTGCCATCTTTACCTTTTTCCAGGCTAACTTGTTCAGTTGCTAGCCTATCTGTTGTTGTTAGCTGCTCCTCTCTGCCTCTGCGTGGCTCGCTCAGTCACTCTGAGTGAAAGGGAATGTAAATGTATTTTGTTTCCTTTATCTTCTCAAACCTGAAATTAATGTGTAATGAGTTTTACTTAGTTTGCTTTCTTTCATTGACTATGAACATGAAAGAAAAACGTTTTAATTGTTTTTTAAATAGCCAACGCAAGATTCCCTGGGGGGGTAATAAGGAATATTGGCTTTGTGACCTTCAACCCCAAAGGTGTCTAAACAATATATTTTATAACTTCAGTAGCTGTTTGTCTACAGACACTTAATGACGTAACAGTTTTGCTCATCTTCAAAAAAAGTCTGACTCTTCGGAGTTCTTGGGTTTTTCTGATTTTCAAAAATGTGCCTCAAACTCCCTTTGAACATGGAGATAAGAAGTATGTTTTAAAAAAAAATATTGCTCAGAACCTTTCAATGCTGTGCCATAAAATACTTTCTTAATCACTCAGATTGCTTTACGAAGATTCACTTTCATCATCTATGAGCTTGTATGGTATCTGACAAGAAGCTGGGAGATATCAGGATTGTGTTGAAAGCACTTGCCTGCATTCAACAGTACAGCTTCCATATCTTTTGGCATCTCCTTTGCAATGTCATTGCGAGAACTGCAACTCCTGTCCTTTGGCTGACTGCTGCCTTCTCAACAATAAGTTGTAAATGTCATGCCTGAGTTTTTCTTTCCCCTTTATGCAGGTTCCAATCAGCATGTCCGTAGTCAGAACTAGATTGATTATGCCAGCTTTTGACACTTTGTGTTTGATCTCAAGTACATTCAAACTATGCTTGGGTGGATAAACCTCAAAGCTTCAAAGTTTCTAGAACCATTATCAGCACAACGGATCAACAGTCTGGAGAGTACTCTAAATGTATCAAATACTGGCTTGCGTTGAAGGTCAAGAAACTTTTCACAAAGAGAGACTGAAAGTGTTTCACTCTTTCAGTACACATTAAAGAGGACCAAAACAGCAAAATGTTGAGCACTTTTCTGCTCAATGTTTAAGCTCTTTAGGGTTTTTCTGACAATAGCCTCAACATATTCTTCTGAAAAGTTCTCCATTAGGATCCTGAAACCATAGAATGTATTCCATGCATTCTTGTAGGTGGTCTTGATTTTTTTCTAGTTTTTCTTTGCAATAAGTCCTCTCCCTTGCTGCAAGTTTACTATAAATTACAACAGTTTCTACTGTTTCCGTAACATCTGTTGTCTTGGTCTGTATTTGAGATTAATTTCTCATGCAATTGAGAATAATTACTTTTGAGTGCTTTATGTTGTTTCAAAAGTCAACAGCTCGACTACTTGTTGGGCAACTTCAGTGGGGACTGCAGTTGTGTCTTTCAGAACAGCACAACGGAATTTGTCTCTCAGTTCCCACAGCATATGTTTGGCTAATGTGGTTCCCCCACACCCTGGCTCATGCAATAGGTTGAGGAACACACAAGGCCTTTTCAAAGAAAGCAGATCTGGGATAATGATGTCCTTGATATAATTGAACTTGTCCCATTTAATAAATGGCATCTTTCCAGGCTGCTCAGAAAAATGGAAGTTCCACCTGTCATGACGTGGCCCTTTCTGGGTGTAGATCGTGGCTTCCCCCTCTCTCTCACTCTCTCCTACACCCAGGTTATGTTATCTCAGGCCATAAATTCCTGGCGGAGACTCTCTCCCCCTGGTCATGCAGAGAGAGAGACCACAGAGAGAACAAAGGATTTCACTTGGCCAAACTCCTAAATCCCCAAAATGGGAGTTTAAAACAATATGTTTACCTTTGAGAGTGTGGGAATGGTCCGTGGACACTTAAGGGATGGGTATGACAAGTGTGTTTCATTTGGTGACCTCACGGAGGACAGGAAACACACATACAGTGCCTTGCGAAAGTATTCGGCCCCCTTGAACTTTTCGACCTTTTGCCACATTTCAGGCTTCAAACATAAACATATAAAACTGTAATTTTTTGTGAAGAATCAACAACAAGTGGGACACAATTATGAAGTGGAACGAAATTTTTGGATATTTCAAACTTTTTTAACAAATTAAAAACTGAAAAATTGGCCGTGCATAATTATTCAGCCCCTTTACTTTCAGTGCAGCAAACTCTCTCCAGAAGTTCAGTGAGGATCTCTGAATGATCCAATGTTGACCTAAATGACTAATGATGATAAATAGAATCCACCTGTGTGTAATCAAGTCTCAGTATAAATGCACCTGCTCTGTGATAGTCTCAGAGGTCCGTTTAAAGCGCAGAGAGCATCATGAAGAACAAGGAACACACCAGGCAGGTCCGAGATACTGTTGTGGAGAAGTTTAAAGCCGGATTTGGATACAAAAAGATTTCCCAAGCTTAAACATCCCAAGGAGCACTGTGCAAGCGATAATATTGAAATGGAAGGAGTATCAGACCACTGCAAATCTACGAAGACCCGGCCGTCCCTCTAAACTTTCAGCTCATACAAGGAGAAGACTGATCAGAGATGCAGCCAAGAGGCCCATGATCACTCTGGATGAACTGCAGAGATATACAGCTGAGGTGGGAGACTCTCTCCATAGGACAACAATCAGTCGTATACTGCACAAATCTGGCCTTTATGGAAGAGTGGCAAGAAGAAAGCCATTTCTTAAAGATATCCATAAAAAGTGTTGTTTAAAGTTTGCCACTAGCCACCTGGGAGACACACTAAACATGTGGAAGAAGGTGCTCTGGTCAGATGAAACCAAAATCGAACTTTTTGGCAACAATGCAAAACGTTATGTTTGGCGTAAAAGCAACACAGCTCATCACCCTGAACACACCATCACCACTGTCAAATATGGTGGTGGCAGCATCATGGTTTGGGCCTGCTTTTCTTCAGCAGGGGCAGGGAAGATGGTTAAAATTGATGGGAAGATGGATGGAGCCAAATACAGGACCATTCTGGAAGAAAACCTGATGGAGTCTGCAAAAGACCTGAGACTGGGACGGAGATTTGTCTTCCAACAAGACAATGATCCAAAACATAAAGCAAAATCTACAATGGAATGGTTCACAAATAAACATATCCAGGTGTTAGAATGGCCAAGTCAAAGTCCAGACCTGAATCCAATCGAGAATCTGTGGAAAGAACTGAAAACTGCTGTTCACAAACGCTCTCCATCCAACCTCACTGAGCTTGAGCTGTTTTGCAAGGAGGAATGGGCAAAGATTTCAGTCTCTCGATGTGCAAAACTGATAGAGACATACCCCAAGCGACTTACAGCTGTAATCGCAGCAAAAGGTGGCGCTACAAAGTATTAACTTAAGGGGGCTGAATAATTTAGCACGCCCAATTTTTCAGTTTTTTATTTGTTAAAAAAGTTTGAAATATCCAATAAATTTCGTTCCACTTCATGATTGTGTCCCACTTGTTGTTGATTCTTCACAAAAAATTACAGTTTTATATCTTTATGTTTGAAGCCTGAAATGTGGCAAAAGGTCGAAAAGTTCAAGGGGGCCGAATACTTTCGCAAGGCACTGTAACTATATCTCTGAATGTGTACATTTCTCAATTATGGGGGTTTGCACCTAATTATTGTAAAACAGGAATGAGTAGAGATGAAACTCTTTGTGAAATTATGTGATGTGATGTTAACCTTTAATTTTGAGAGAATTGTATTCCCTGTAAAGTTTAACTAGTCAGCGGCCACACCCCCATGTGCACAGACATGATCTGGCATCATGGAACCGCCCTTTTCAATTGTTACGAATAAAACCCCCTCCTGAGGAAATCCTCTTAAGACCATGTATACCTCGGTGTAAGCTGAGGTGGTACAGGTTTGAGTTCCAAAACTAGAAAACTATACCACGTGGAGCATTGGCTACACGGCTGGTAATTATTTCAACTCTGAGACTATCCATCCCTACAGAATAAGAGCAAATCTTAGATACTAATTACTAGTCTGCAGCTAGAAATGATGTAAACCTGGGATGCGAATACCGACAACCGCCCGAAACATCTACTCTAAGAACAATAGACGCCTGACGTATCCATTACAACAGACACTATCAGGAGCCGCCGATAGAGCTACCACCATGAGTAACCAGAGACTCTCTGATGAACTGACTCTCCCGCAGACAGACCGACGATTCCAACAGAGAAGACAACAACGACATATGAGCGTAAATATATTGAATGCAATTATTCCCGAAAAAGCGAGCGTTCATGTGCAAAGGATTAGCATTTCAATTAATATAATTATCCACTGTGTGTAGTGATCCCTTTTGTCTTTCCCCGCTCTCTCAGTCCACACCCCTTCCCTTTGTCCACCAAGCCGTCATATCGGTTTAGCCCACAAGGGGATCTTCCCTATCATTGTTAGTAACCAATATCTACTGTTTTTTGTTTATGCATATCTGTGATTATTTAGTTCGTTAGTAAATAAATGATTAAGCCAATTGGTGTATGGATGATTCATAGTTCAGGCTGGGTTTGTGCAGATAACCAACAATTTACGACGTTTGGAATGAGACTGACGTGAGGTAAAGAATAATTCATTAATAGAAGACATTGATCAGATATTAAAATATCTGAGGAGTTATATTTGGAAAATTCTAACTTTGCAATCTGAAGATTTTCCATGGTGCCCCGACTTCCTAGTTAATTCAATTTACATGATTAGTTTAATCACGTAAGAATACTTACAGAGAATTGATTTGATAAAATAACAGTCTTCACTTTTAAGGATGCCAAAGACACAACACACCATTCCACCTTGCCCCCTTTGTAAAAGTTCTCCTATAGTGAGTTTATGTCTTCATTTCCTCCCTCACACTGGTTCACACACAGAATGTCCAGGGTGTCCAGGCGGCTCTCAACTTTCCTTTCTAGGAGCACCTTGCTTCCTCCCAAACCAAGCAATTAACGTCTGGACCTATGATTGTCAGAATACGGATTGAGGACAGTTCCGCTGATCTCAGACAAACTGAGCGCATATATACATCTTTCAATGTCGATTCTGCAGGCCTCAGTCAGACTCAGGTGCTTCCAACAAGTGAATGTATTTTGGTTTTCAAACAAACATAGGATTTGTTGTACACAGCGTCTCTCCTGGAACATAAGAAAGATCTCAAACAAAGGGTCGAAACGTTCACTCACAGAAGACAACAAAAGAAAGAAATCCCTTCTCTGGCAGTACATACTCACGGCACAGGAGTGAAACCACATCTTGCACAGAGGCTTTCTTCTCATTTCGCCATTCATCTACAGTTGAGGATGTTTGTCTATTGACCCCCACCCCCCATTGCAGAAAACCCAACTGGTGATTCTTGAGATTTTTGTTTGCTAATGAGGTCCTCCACTGTGTCTGGGATTCTATATTGTTTTGGTACGTGCACATTTGTTTTCATCTTATCATCAAAGACATGGTGCAGTCCCTTTTAGTTGACTCTGGGTCAAAGTCCAACACAGCAATTGATTTCAGCTCAGGAAGAAATCCCATTCATTCCAGTTGAGATGGTGAGATTTGTTAGTTACAACTACAGTGGCAAGAAAAAGTATGTGGGCCTCCCGGGTGATGCAGTGGTCTAAGGCAGTGCTAGCTGTGCCACCAGAGACTCTGGGTTCGAGCCCAGGCTCTGTCGCAGCCGGCCGCGACCGGGAGTTCCATGGGGTGACGCACAATTGGCCCCGCGTCATCCGTGTTAGGGAGGGTTTGGCCAGCAGGGATATCCTTGTCTCATCGCACATTAGCGACTCCTGTGGCAGGCCGGGCGCAGTGCACGCCTGACCAGGTCGCCAGGTGTATGGTGTTTCCTCCGACACATTGGTGCGGCTGGCTTCCGGGTTGGATGTGCATTGTGTCAAGAAGCAGTGCGGCTAGGTTGTGTTTAGGAGGACGCATGGCTCTCAACCTTTGCCTCCGAGTCCGTGAGGGAGTTGCAGCGATGAGACAAGACTGTAACTAGTACCAATTGGATACCAAGAAATTGGGGAGAGAAAAAAGAAAAAGTATGTGAACCCTTTGGAAATACCTGGATTTCTGCATACAATTCATGGTGATAAAATTTGATCTGATCTTCATCTAGGTCACAGCAATAGACAAACACAGTCTGCTTAACCTAATAACACACAAACAATGATACATTTGTCTTTATTGAACACACCGTGTAAGCATTCACAGTACAGGGTGTAAAAAGTATGTGAACCCTTGGATTTAATAACTGGTTGACCCTCCTTTGGCAGCAATAACCTCAACCAAGTGTTTTCTGCAGTTGTGGATCAGACCTGCACAACGGTCAGGAGGAATTTTGGACCATTCCTCTTTAAAAAACTGTTCCAGTTCAGCAATATTCTTGGAATGTCTGGTGTGAAGTGCTCTCTTGAGGTCATGCCACAGCATCTCAATGGCCACTCCAGAAGGCATATTTTCTTCTGTTGAAGCCATTCTGTTGTTGCTTTACTTATGTGTTTTGGGTTGTTGTCCTGTTGCATCACCTAACTTCTGTTGAGCTTCAATTGGCGGACAGATAGCCTAACATTCTCCTGAAAAATATCTTGCTAAACTTGGGAATTAATTTTTCCGTTGATGATAGCAAGCTTTCCAGGCCCTGAAGCAGCAAAGCAGCCCCAAACCATGATGCTCCCTCCACCATACTTTACAGTTGGGATGAGGTTTTGATGTTGGTGTGCTGTGCCTTTTTTCTCCTCACATAGTGTTGTGTGTTCCTTCCAAACAACTCAACTGTAGTTTCATCTGTCCTCAGAATATTTTGCCAGTAGCGCTGTGGAACATCCAGGTGCACTTTGGCAAACTTCAGACGAGCAGCAATGGTTTTTTTGGACAGCAGTGGCTTCTTCCGTGGTGTCCTCCCATGAACACCATTCGTGTTTAGTGTTTTACGTATCGTAGACTCGTCAACAGAGATGTTAGCATGTTCCAGAGATTTTTGTAAATCTTTAGCTGACACCCTAGCATTCTTCTTAACCTCATTGAGCATTCTGCTCTGTGCTCTTACAGTCATCTTTGCAGGATGGCCACTCCTAGGGGAGAGAAGCAACAGTGCTGAACTTTCTCCATTTACAGACAATTTATCTTACCGTGGACTGACGAACATCAAGGCTTTTAGAGATACGTTTGTAACCCTTTCCAGCTTTATGCAAGTCAACAATTCTTAATCTTAGGTCTTCTGAGATCTCTTTGTTCGAGGCATGGTTCACATCAGGCAATGCTTCTTGTGAATAGCAAACTCAAATTTTGTGAGTGTTTTTTATAGGACAAGGCAACTCTAACCAACATCTCCAATCTTGTATCATTGATTGGACTCCAGGTTAGCTGACTTCTGACTGCCATTAGCTTTTTTGGAGAAGTCATTACCCTAGGGGTTCACATACTTTTTCCAACCTTCACTGTGAATGTTTAAATTATGTATATTCAATATAGACAAGAAAAATACAATAATTTTTCTTGTCTATATTTGTAATTTTTCTTGTCTATATTTGTAAAATTTTAGAAAAAGCTGTTGCACAGCAACTCACTGCCTTCCTGAAGACAAACAATGTATACGAAACGCTTCAGTCTGGTTTTAGACCCCATCATAGCACTGAGACTGCACTTGTGAAGGTGGTAAATGACCTTTTAATGACGTCAGACCGAGGCTCTGCATCTGTCCTCGTGCTCCTAGATCTTAGTGCCGCTTTTGATACCATCGATCACCACATTCTTTTGGAGAGATTGGAAACCCAAATTGGTCTACATGGACAAGTTCTGGCCTGGTTTAGATCTTATCTGTCGGAAAGATATCAGTTTGTCTCTGTGAATGGTTTGTCCTCTGACAAATCAATTGTAAATTTCGGTGTTCCTCAAGGTTCCGTTTTAGGACAACTATTGTTTTCACTATATATTTTACCTCTTGGGGATGTCATTCGAAAACATAATGTTAAATTTCACTGCTATGCGGACGACACACAGCTGTACATTTCAATGAAACATGGTGAAGCCCCAAAATTGCCCTCGCTAGAAGCCTGTGTTTCAGACATAAAGAAGTGGATGGCTGCAAACTTTCTACTTTTAAACTCGGACAAAACAGAGATGCTTGTTCTAGGTCCCAAGAAACAAAGAGATCTTCTGTTGAATCTGACAATTAATCTGGATGGTTGTACAGTCCTCTCAAATAAAACTGTGAAGGACCTCGAGCGTTACTCTGGACCCTGATCTCTCTTTTGAAGAACATATCAAGACTGTTTCAAGGACAGCTTTTTTTCCATCTACGTAACATTGCAAAAATCAGAAACTTTCTGTCCAAAAATGACTCCGAAAAATTAATCCATGCTTTTGTTACTTCTAGGCTGGACTACTGCAATGCTCTACTTTCCGCCTACCCGGATAAAGCACTAAACAAACTTCAGTTAGTGCTGAAATACGGCTGCTAGAATCCTGACTAGAACCAAAAATTTGATCATATTACTCCAGTGCTAGCCTCCCTACACTGGCTTCCTGTTAAGGCAAGGGCTGATTTCAAGGTTTTACTGCTAACCTACAAAGCATTACATGGGCTTGCTCCTACCTATCTTTCCGATTTGGTCCTGCCGTACATACCTACACGTACGCTACGGTCACAAGACGCAGGCCTCCTAATTGTCCTAGAATTTCTAAGCAAACGGCTGGAGGTAAGGCTTTCTCCTATAGAGCTCCATTTTATGGAATGGTCTGCCTACCAATGTGAGAGACGCAGACTCAGTCTCAACCTTTAAGTCTTTACTGAAGACTTATCTCTTCAGTAGGTCCTATGATTAAGTATAGTCTGGCCCAGGAGTGTGAAGGTGAACGGAAAGGCTGGAGCAACGAACCGCCCTTGCTGTCTCTGCCTTGCGGTTCCCCTCTTTCCACTGGGATTCTCTGCCTCCAACCCTATTACAGGGGCTGAGTCACTGGCTTACTGGTGTTCTTCCATGCCATCCATGGGAGGGGTGCGTCACTTGAGTGGGTTGAGTCACTGATGTGGTCTTCCTGTCCGGGTTGGCGCCCCCCTTGGGTTGTGCCATGGCGGAGATCGTTGTGGGCTATACTCGGCCTTGTCTTAGGACGGTAAGTTGGTGGTTGGAGACATCCCTCTAGTGGTGTGGGGGCTGTGCTTTGGCAAAGTGGGTGGGGTTATATCCTGCCTGTTTGGCCTGTCCGGGGTATCATCGGATGGGGCCACAGTGTCTTCTGATCCCTCCTGTCTCAGCCTCCAGTATTTATGCTGCAGTAGTTTATGTGTCGGGGCCTAGGGTCAGTCTGTTAAATCTGGAGTATTTCTCTTGTCTTATCCGGTGTCCTGTGTGAATTTAAATATGCTCTCTCTAATTCTCTCTTTCTGTCTTTCTCTCGGAGGACCTGAGCCCTAGGACCATGCCTCAGGACTACCTGGCATGATGACTCCTTGCTGTCCCCAGTCCACCTGGCCGTGCTGCTGCTCCAGTTTCAACTGTTCTGCCTGCGGCTATGGAACCCTGACCTGTTCACGGACGTGCTTGTTGCACCCTCGACAACTACTATGATTATTATTATCTGACCATGCTGGTCATCTATGAACATTTTAACATCTTGACCATGTTCTGTTATAATATCCACCCTGCACAGCCAGAACAGGACTGCCCACCCCTCATAGCCTGGTTCCTCTCTAGGTTTCTTCCTAGGTTTTGGCCTTTCTAGGGAGTTTTTCCTAGGGAGTTTTTCCTAGCCACCGTGCTTCTTTCACATGCATTGCTTGCTGTTTGGGGTTTTAGGCTGGGTTTCTGTACAGCACTTTGAGATATCAGCTGATGTACGAAGGGCTATATAAATACATTTGATTTGATTTGATTTTGATTTGATTTGATTTGTCTATTATTGTGACTTAGATGAAGATCGATCAAATTTGATTGCCAATTTATGCAGAATCCAGGTAATTCCAAAGGGTTCACATACTTTTTCTTGCCACTGTACATACTACTTATAGTGGGACTTGTCTAAAGACAACGAATCACCTGTTATCAGATTGCTGAGTCTGGAGCCCTGGATGTCTTTTTTGACTCCTCCTCTGCCTTTTTCTTTAACCAGAAAAGATTTTGAATAGACGGATGTTTGTAAATATAGAATATTCTGGAATGGTATTTGGGGTGCAGTAGATCCCCTGCTGCTGCTGTCACGAATGCAAAAAAAATCTCTTCCATCTCTGCATCATTGACCTTATTCATCTTGGCCTTATTCTTTTCAAATTTTTGGCCACGTTATATACATGGTAGATGCTTTCTTTACAGGTCACCTAGTCTGACACTATGTCAACCTCAATCACATTGTCACGTCCTGACCAGTAAGGGTTTATTTGTTATTTGAGTTTGGTCAGGACGTGGCAGGGGGTATTTGTTTTATATGGTTCGGGGTGGTTGTGTATTAGAGGGGTGTTAGATTTATGTATTCCTTTTTGTTCTATGTTAGTTTATTTCTATGTTCTGTCTAGTCGTTTGTATTTCTATGTTTTGC
The DNA here is from genome assembly GCF_905237065.1 of Salmo salar. NCBI lineage: Eukaryota > Metazoa > Chordata > Actinopteri > Salmoniformes > Salmonidae > Salmo > Salmo salar. The sequence goes on along the minus strand of NW_025548821.1, from coordinate 1,611 downwards.
TAATTGGGGTTGGGCCCTTCAGTTGACCTGTCTATAATTGCCTCTGATTGAGTCCTATATTGGTATTTTGTTTTGGGGTTTGTGGGATATTTTTCTTGTGTTGCTGTTGAGCTACAAGACTGTTTTGTATGAATAAAAATAGCATTCACATACCCCTGCGCCTTGAATCCATCATTCCGCCCCGTACACATATTTTTCAGATAATGTCATGTTGGGGTTGAGAACCTCAATAACCACGGTGTCTTGATGCATTTTCTTGGCTGCTTCTTTATGTTTATGCTCAAAATGTTTCTCAATGGGAAGAAGCAGGCTTTTCACAAAAGACTCTGTCCTGACACTAACTCCCAAAAATTTGCCCATGGCAGGAAATCTGACTTATCACCCACACACCAAAAGTATGGTGTCATTTTGTGTGCAGCTATTCATACAGGCTACCGTGGTAAGCAATAACCTCCAGTGCTAGAATAATGGTGCCCCTCTGTTTTAGAAGTTCCTTTGTCTTTTGAATATTTTTATTGCAAACCTAACTTTAATACCCAATTAAATACATTCCATTTCTCAAAATCCAAAGCAATCCCCATAACATCATTTTCATCCAAAATATCCACTGCAATTTTTGACCCACTGTTTTAGAATGCTATTAATTGACTACAGCTCAACGTTCAACACCATGGTACCTCAAACTCATCAATAAGCTAAGGACCCCGGGACTAAACACACTCCCTCTGCAACTGATTGACTTCCTGATGGTCCACCCCAGGTGGCAAGGAGTAGTTAACAACATCATCCCCACGCTGAACCTCAACACAGGGGCCTCTCAGGGGGTGTGCTCAGCCCCCTCCTGTACTCCCTGTTCACTCATGTGACTGCACGGCCAGGCACGACTCCAACACCATCATTCAATTTGCAGATGACACAACAGTGCCTGATCACCACAACAACGAGACAGCCTATAGGGGGGAGGTCAAGACCTGGCTGTGTAGTGCCAGAGACAAGGAGCCTCTCCCTCAACGTGATCAGAGACCAAGGAGATGAGTTGTGGAATACAGGAAAAAAGGACCAGCACGCCCCATTCTCGCCGACGGGGGTGTAGTGGAGCAGTTAGAGAGCTTCAAGTTCCTAGGTGTCCACATCACCAACAAACTAACATGGTCCAAGCACACCATGACAGTCGTGAAGCGGCCGTAAAACCTATTCCTCAACCAGGAGACTGAAAAGATTTGGTATGGGTCCTCAGATCCTCAAAAAGGTTCTACAGCTGCACCATCAAAGGTATCTACTGGTTGCATCACTGCTTGGTATGGCATGCATATAGGCCTCTGACCGCAGGCACTACAGAGGGTAGTGCGAGCGGCCCAGTACATCACTGGGGCCAAGCTTCCCTGCCATCCAGGACCTCTATACCAGGCGGTGTCAGAGGAAGGCCCCAAAAATTGTCATAGACTCTAGTCATAGACTGTTCTCTGCTACCACCATGACAAAGCGTACCAGAGCCCTGAGGCTTCTAAACGCGTCTACCCCCAACCATAATCTAACACTAAATCAAATGGCTTACCCAACTATTCACATTCCCCCCTTTCCTGCCACTCTCTGTTGTCATCTATGCATATC
>NW_025548820.1:0-14101 GCF_905237065.1 Salmo salar | reverse complement strand
GTTGTTGTCGGTGATGAACCAAATCGCCGGAATGCGTGCTCATCTTGCTTTTTAATTATCTTTCAAAACAAACATACAAAATAACAAAAACACAGCGATCAGCAAAAACAGTCTGGTAAGAAGGCACAAAAGCAAACACAGAATATCACAAATCACACATACACACACACCTAATATATAACTCTCATCAAGGCAGATGGTAACACCTGCTATTCATGAAGTCCCAACCCCAATCAACCAAACATAAAACACACACCTAAAGCTAACCATAGAATTTACTAAACATAAGCAAAATAATTACTAAATTAAACACCTTACACAAACACACCCTTCCCAGAACCACAGAAAACAAATGCCCCCTCACGCCCTACCTCAAAACATTCTTATTACTGGCCAGACGTACGTACTATAAAGGTACTACCCCAACACTTAACAAAAAAAAATAACCCCAAGCAACACCAACATCCCTTTTTCTAAAGGGAGGGAAGGGAGGGTGGCTGCCGTCCCACAGCGGCACTATGCCTTCCCCCCCTCCCCCAGCCCACCTATTTCTGGAGGTGGCTCTGCTCCCACCTTCCAGGCTTCGGCCCTCTGGCTTCGCCGGGGGCAATCAGCAGTCTGGCAATTCGGGAGAAATCTGGGCAGTCTGGCAGATTCGGACAGTCTCAGGCGAAGTCTGGCAGTTCGAGGACAGTCTGGGCAGTCTGGCAATTCGGGACAGTCTGGGCAGTCCTGGATTCGACAGTCTGGGCATCTGGCATTCCTCTGGGCGGTCTGGCGAATGCGGGGACAGTCAGGGCAGTCTGGCCCGGGACAGTCTGGGGCAGTCTGCTGTCGGACAGTCTGGTGCTTTCGCGAGGACAGTCTGGGCAGTCTGGCTGTTCGGACTCTGGGCGATCTGGCTATTCCACAGTCTGGGCATCTGGCAATTCCGGACAGTCTGGGCAGTCTGCCACTCCGGCTCTTCAGGGCGGTCTGCCACTCCGGCCTTTCGGGCGGTCTGCCACTCCGGCCGTTCAGGGGCGGTCTGCCACTCCGGCCAGTTCAGGGGCAGTCTGGCCCTCCCGGCCAGTTCAGGGCAGTCTGCCCACTCCGGCAGTTCAGGGCGGTCTGGCCCTCCGGCAGTTCCGGAGGCAGTCTGGCCCTCCGGCAGTTCAGGGGCGGTCTGGCCACTCCCGGCCCCGTTCAGGCGGTCTGGCCCTCCGGCGAGTTCAGGGCGGATCCTGGCCACTCCGGCGGTTCAGGGCAGTCTGGCCCTCCGGCGGTTCAGGAGCAGTCTGGCCACTCCCGGCCGGGTTCCGACGTTGACTTCTGACTGGCGGGCAGCTCCCGATGACTGTTGACTGGCGGGCGCTCTGACCGATGACTGTTGACTGGCGGGCAGCTCTGACGATGACTGTTGACTGGCGGGCAGCTCTGACGATCGACTGTTGACTGGCGGACAGCTCTGACGTGACTGTTGACTGGCGGGCAGCTCTGACCATGACTGTTGACTGGCGGGCAGCTCTGACGTGACTGTTGACTGGCGGGCCTCTCACGATCTGTTGACTGGCGGGCAGCTCTGACGATGACTGTTGACTGGCGGGCAGCTCTGATGAAGACCTGTTGACTGGCGGGCGCTCTGATGAAGACTGTTGACTGGCGAGGCTGGGTTGACGCACTTGTAGCCTGGTGCGTGGTGCTGGTACTGGGATTACCAGATTATGTACACGCACCTCCAGGCTAGTGCGGGGAGCGGGAACAGGACGAGTCGGACTGGGTTGACGCACTTCCGGGTCCGCACGAGACAGGAGCTGGAAACCCAGGGCTATGGAGGCGCACAGCCGGTCTAGATCTTACCTCCTGCACAACCCGCCTTGGCTGGATGGAACTAGTAGCCCTGTACGAGCGGGTGCTCGTACAGGGCAGACTGGCTGTGCAGGGGGCCTGATGGTAGCCGTGCGTAGAGCGGGAGTTGGGTAGCCTGGTCCTCGAGGCGTACCGGCGACCAGATACCGCTGCGCAGGCATCCTCCTGGCCAGGCTGGATGCCCGCTCTAGCACGGCACCTGCGAGGGGCTGGAATAACGCGCACCGGACTGTGCAGTGCGTATGGGTGAGATAGTGCGCTCCTCAGCGAAACATAGCGCTCTCCACCCCATACGCTCCTCCATATAAACCACAGTAGCCGGCTTCCGGCTCTTCTTACGCCTAGCCAAACTACCCGTTTGCCCCCCAAAATTTTCTTGGGGGTGCCTCTCGTGCTTCTCCTTCAGCGCTACTTGGCCTCGTACCACGCCTCTCTGCCTTGGCTGCCTCAATTTCCCCCCTGCGGGCGTCGATAATCCCCAGCCTGATGCCAGGGTCCGGCCCCGTCCAGAACTTCCTCCCAAGTCCACTTCTCCCCGCCAGTCCAACTCGAACTCCGTCTGCTCCTTCCTCTGCTGCTTGGTCCTTTGGTGGTGGGTGATTCTGTCACAGTTGTTGTCTCGGTGAATGAGGACCAAAACGCAGCAGGTACGTGAATGCTCATCTTGCTTTTTAATTATCTTTCAAAACGAACATACAAAATAACAAAAACACGAACGATCAACAAAAACAGTCTGGTAAGGCACAAGGTGAAACACAGAACAATCACCCACAAATCACACATACAAACACACCCTAATATATGGAACTCTCAATCAAAGGCAGATAGACAACACCTGCCTTCAACTGAGAGTCCCAACCCCAATCAACCAAACATAGAAACACACAACCCTAGACTAACCATAGAATTACTAAACAGAAACCAAAACCGGAATTACTAAATTAAACACCCTTTACACAAACACACCACCCCGAACCACAGAAAACAAATACCCCCTGCCACGCCCTGACCAAACTACAAAACAATTAACCTTATATACTGGCCAGGACGTGACAATGGGATTAAGTTAGGGGAGAGAAACAACGGCCTGGGAACAGTTAGGCTGGCAAAAGATAAGGAGACAGGTGGTCTGGGTACTGTGGAAAAATACAGCCGCCTAAAGCTGGGTGGAGTTCTCTACTGGTGTGTGTGTGTGTGTGTGTGTGTGTGTGTGTGTGTGTGTGTGTGTGTGTGTGTGTGTGTGTGTGTGTGTGTGTGTGTGTTAATATAAAAGGCTTTGTACATTGTAAGGATTTTCAGAGCTCTCATAAATAAACATTTTGACCCTTTTAGGCTGGCTATCCGTCTGCTTCATTCAACCAGAATCTTACACACTCTGGTGGGGTAGACTGAGTAGTTTAATTGAAGTTCGGTTTAAGAACATTGATAACTTAATTCACGTAACACCATGGACCCAAAATATCGATGTTTTGTTCCCGAGCCACTTAGTTATCACTTTTGCCTTATGTCAAGATGCTCCATCTTGCTGGAAAAGGCATTGTTCGTCACCAAACTGTTTCTGGATGGTTGGGAGAAGTTGCTCTCGGAGGATGTGTTGGTACCATAACAAGCGGAAACGGTGAGAGACTTGTTTCTGGAAAGGTGGAGTTTTGAAAGTAGTGGCTCGAATTGTTTGGGCACAGACCTGGATAGTATGACAGAACTTTGAAGGCTATCTCTGCAGTAGATTGCAACTCTGCCCCCTTTGGCAGTTCTATCTTATTGGAAAATGTTATAGTTAGGGATGGAAATTTCAGGATTTTTGGTGGCCTTCCTAAGCCAGGATTCAGACACGGCTAGGACATCCGGGTTGGCGGAGTGTGCTAAAGCAGTGAATAAAACAAACTTAGGGAGGAGGCTTCTAATGTTAACATGCATGAAACCAAGGCTTTTACGGTTACAGAAGTCAACAAATGAGAGCGCCTGAGGAATGGGAGTGGAGCTGGGGACCGCAGGGCCTGGGTTAACCTCTACATCACCAGAGGAACAGAAGATAAGGGTGCGGCTAAAAGCTATAAGAACTGGTCGTCTAGTGAGTTCGGAACTGAGAGTAAAAGGAGCAGATTTCTGGGCGCGGAAGAATAGATTCCAGGCATAATGTACAGACAAGGGTATGGTAGGATGTGAGTACAGTGGAGGTAAACCTAGGCATTGAGTGACGATGAGAGAGGTTTTGATCTCTAGAGGCACCATTTAAGCCAGGTGAGGTCACAGCATGTGTGGGGGTGGAACAAAAGGACTAGCTAAGGCATATTGAGCAGGGATGGAGGCTCTACAGTGAAATAAGACAATCCCTAACCAAAACAGCAATAGACAAGGCATTTTGACATTAGGGAGAGCCATGTGTAGCTGAGTGATCGTAGGGGTCCAGTGAGTAGCTAGGCGAGCTGGAGACACGGCGATTCAGACAGCTAGCGGGCCGGGCAAGCATGGCAATAACCATGTCATAATATGTCATAACAGCTGACAAAACTTGTCATAACATGGTCATAACACTGTCACAACATATATTTAGACCTGTTGTGACATATATTGCATTATTTTATGGCTGGTTATGACACCTACATAAGAGTGTCAAAAACTACAAAACCTGGCCCTCCTGAGTGGAGCAGCGGTCTAAGGCATTGCATCGCAGTGCTAGCTGCGTTACTACAGATCCTGGTTCGATACCTGGCTGTGTCGCAGCCGCCGCGACCGTGAGACCCATGAGGCAACGCACAATTGGCCCAGCGTCGTCTGGGTTAGGGAGAGTTTAGCCGGCCGGGATGTCCTTGTCCCATTGCGCTCTAGCGACTCCTGTGGCGGGCCGGGCTCATGCCGTTGACATGGTCGCCAGGTGTACAGTGTTTTCTCTGACACATTGGTGCGGCTGGCTTCCGGGTTAAGCGGGCATTGTGTCCAGAGCAGCGGGGCTTGGCGGGGTTATGTTTCGGAGGACGCACGGCTCTTGACCTTCGCCTCTCCCGAGTCAGTACGGGAGTTGCAGCGATGGGACAAGACTGTAACTACCAGTTGGATATGACGAAATTGGGGACAAATTAAATAAAAATAAATAAAAGTAATACTAAATCTGTCACACCAGGCTAAACATTCCATTACGCAATAGCCTACTTGTCAGCTGTATGTTTATGTTATATAATATTTTCTGAAATTGACTATATTAAATTATAATTGTAATTGCGCACAAATTGATGTCAGACATGCACCTACCCGAACGCTCTGTTCCTGATGACTGGGATGAATGCAGGAGCAGATTTCAGTCACAGGACAAGACACCCTCTTTTTGACTGATGGCTGACATAAGGGCATGTACATGATAGCCCTATCTGGTTTATATGATTATGATGGTCATAATGCTTCTTAACAGTGTTATAAAGTGTATTTTCTTAGTCCAAGTAAAGTGACACAGGATGGTCATAATGCTTCTTGACCGTCTCATAAAGGGTAAACATGACTGTAAAGAATTCATTACAACAACAAAGGACTTAAGAAACAAACTTTCAAACTAAAGGAAACTTCTTGGCAGGGAAAAAACTAATTTGAATAAATGTGGGTATGACACTTATGTAGGTGTCATAACCAGCCATAAAATATTGTGATATATGTCACGACAGGTGTAAATACTGTATATGGTTCATGAGTGTTATGACCATATCATGACAGGTTTTCACAAGTTATGTCAGCTGTTATGACATATTGTGACATGGTTATGGTTTTTGCCCAACAGAGCCTGAATAATGGGGGCCATTGTGTCTGTGAGGAACCAAACCCCCTACACTTGGTACTACGAACTCATTGGCAAAGTAAGTATCTGAGACTGTAAAAGGTATGATAGTTATTAACCCAGTGTAAAGTTGTGACACTACTGCTGCTTACGGGGCAACTTCCTTACCTACAACAACATTAACAAAATGTAAATGCTAATATTATTGCCTCTTCCCAATGGGGTCATGCAACAAGGGAGGGAAAACATTATGAAGAACTAATAATGGCAGTCTTGGTAGAGTTGAATTCTGTTTATGTTGTTAATATGAATAAAGTCGGGACTGTTGTGTTATGTCATTTTGCCTATCTTTAAGAATTCTGGAATACCTGAATGTGGTTTTTAGCAGTAAAAGCCAGAGTGTTTATAGATATTGTCCCTGTTTCAAAATAAACACTAGTCAAATATCAGAGCTGGAAAATGTATTTCAAAAGATTTTGACATCAATCCCGAAAAATGTTGAGCAATAAATGTTATCATTTGAAGATTCATCTTGACACATTTTGCGATTTTAAGTTTAAATCTGGTAATTGCTTTTCTGTTTTCTAGGGGAGGTAGTATTGGCACGTTGCTTGCCTGGGGTAGTGTAAAATGCAACCTAACAACTAGGTGGGCCCATTGCTACCTGAATTTGAGATATGAGAATCAGAGCTGGAACTCCTTCTCATATGAATTCAACAGTCACAAGCAAGAGGGGAGTCAAACCTTCACTATCATAGAAAGCAGTGGCCGTTCACTTATTCAGCCACGGTGTGACGCAGAGTTTAACTCTCCAACATGTCCAAACTATGGTAAGTCCATCAAATTCATACACATCTGCTGAGCAACATTATTTTCTGTTCTTTTATGATATTAACCATTAACTAAGCCAATTATTGTAAAGGTTATATGTTACAGTACAGAAATAATATAGTATTGGTTCATATGTTTCTTAGATTGCTTATATTGGTTCATATGTTCTTATATTTCCCTCACAAATTTTAAACATCAGCTATCCAAGCAGCTAACTGATCGCTGCAGCTGTACATAGCCCATCTGTAAATAGCCCATCCAATCTACCTACCTCATCCCCATATTGTTTTTATTTACTTTTCTGCTCTTTTGCACACCAGTATTTCTACTTGCACATCATCATCTGTACATCTATCACTCCAGTGATAATTTGCTAAATTGTAATTACTTGTTACTATGGCCTATTTATTGCCTTACCTCCTCACGCCATTTGCACACACTGTATATAGACTTTCTTTTTTTTCTATTGTGTTATTGACTGTACGCTTGTTTATTCCATGTGTAACTCTGTGTTGTTGTTTGTGTCGCACTGCTTGCTTTATCTTGGCCAGGTCGCAGTTATAAATGAGAATTTGTTCTCAACTAGCCTACCTGGTTAAATAAAGGTGAAATAAAAATAAAAAATATATTTATGTTCAGAAAATAGCAGTATTGGCTCAGGGATTACATTTTTCAGATGTATTATTTTGCTAGAAAATTTGCAGTTGGCTACATCTCAAATGGCACCTTATTTGTACTCAAGGGCTTTGGACAAAAGTTGTGCACTACATAGGGAATATACACTGTTTTGTATACTCAGTGTATAGACAAACCACACCGTTCATGAAAATGGTTCGCTCCTACAGACAGTGAGTCACATGGCCGTGGCTTGCTATATGAAGCAGGCAAACAAGCATTGAGGCATTCAGTTACTGTTCAATTGAAAGTTCAAATGGACAAAACAAGTGACCTAAGCGACTTTGAGCGTGGTATGATCGTCGGTGCCAGGCGCACCGGTTCCAGTATCTCAGAAACGGCCAGCATCCTGGGCTTTTCATGCACGACACTGTTTTGGGTTACCGGGAATGGTGTGACAAACAAAAATATCCAGTCAGTGGCAGTCCTGTGGGCGAAAACAGCTCGTTGATGGGAGATCGAAGGAGAATGGCAAGAATCGTGCAATCTAACAGGCGGGCGACAAACAGGCTAATAACGGTGCAGTACAACAGTGGTGTGCAGAATGGCAGCTCGGAACCCACAACTCATCGGTCCTTGTCATGGATGGGTTATTGCAGCAGACGACCACACCGGGGTCCTCTCCTATCAGCTAAACACAAGAAGAAGCGGCTCCAGTGGGCACGCGATCACCAACACTGGACAATTGAGGAGTGGAAAAACCTGCCTGTTGAACGAATCCTGGTTCCTGTTGTGTCATGCTGATGGCAGAGTCAGGATCTGGCGTGAATTGGTCACGTTGATCACGTTGGTAACAATGATTCGGGAGTCAAGTGCAGGAATGTGTCATCGTTTTTTTATTATACCCCAAATTATGGCGTGCTGTGTAAAGAAATGGGGACGAAGACCAACACGTACACAAAACACAGGGTTGAAACCCAAACAAAGGAGTGAGGAGTACCTTGAATAAATAACACAAAAGCACAAAGATTATCACACAAGACGAGACCCGTAATTATCTGCACAATCCACAAGGGCACGAAAGCCCAAAACACACAGCACAGGTGCTCACACACACCAACGGACATTGTAACAATAATCGACAAGACGATGGAAACCAAAGGGCACATATATACAAATACTAATCAGTGGGAATAGGGGACAGGTGTGCGTGATGAAAGTTCCCCGGAGGGATCCATGACACCCATCCAGACTGTGTGTAAAGTAGAGGTAAAGTGCAAACACGTGCAGAATATAATACTTTTTTTTCTCTGGGAAGAGGCTTCCAAGGGGGCTGGGATGTGAGCAGAACGGGCGGTTACCTTCAGAACCGCAGCCTCAGCCTTAACATCTTGAGTTTGATGTGGCCTTTGCCTGTACTCATCCAACAGGGAAGCAAGATGAAGACCGTATCCGTCAACAGCAGCAGGAAATGGAGCGGCGAAGAGAGGAGGAGCAACAAAGACAAGAGCAGGCAGAGAGGAGGCGCCAGGAGCAACTGGAGAGGGAGAGGAGGATACCGTAGGAGATCGAGAGGGAGAAGGAACTTTCCAGGAAGAAGGTGTCAAAGGGACAAGAAAAGCTGAAATAGAAGCTGAGTTTAAAAGGACAGCAGTGCCATCAACAGCACACACAAGTATTACAACAGATGATAGAAGATGACACTGAAGCAATGGAAAGGGGTGAGGTAGGATAGATTTTAGAAAGGCTTGTAGAATGGGTTTCATTTCACATTAACAATGCAAAATGACAAATTAAATTAACCGGTATTATTTTATATTTCTGAAAATACAGTTTCTTCATATTTCTATACCATTTCTAATTTACGTTTGAACCACTTAAATAGACAAAGGCTGGGATTCATTCAAAGACACGTGGCGCACACCACTACGTCAATGTGCCTTTTAAAAGTAATAGGTCAATAACGTCATATTTTGTTCCATTTCAAACATTTTATCCCAAGCTGGGGGGGCAAGCTTGCAGGTTACTAAATGCATTACAGTGCAAAAAAAATCACTGGAGTACACCTCTGTTACGTGTTACGTTTTTCTTGTTCCCCATTTTTCCCCTGCTAGTGTGTTTGTCTTGGGCATTACAGGTGTACCGAGTTGCGGCTAACGATGGTGGGCGTGGCTGTAGCTGATTACAGAGAGGATATCTGTTTGCCGTGTGAGAAGAGAGGAGGGGGAGAGAGAGAGAGGACACTTGTTTTTGTTTGATTATTTGTGTTAATTTCCTTGTGTTTCAGCCTGTCCTCCTGAGGCGCTCCACCCTACCTAGGTCCTGGAGAAGGGAAAAGGTAGATCTGCCCATGGGTGTACATTCTCACGTAGATAACCCATTGTTTTATACAGTAGGTTAGCCGGGTGGGTGTCACCCTTGTATTTTTCTTGGAACCAGGTAGGACAGTGGGTTAGGGTGTAGAATGTGTTAGGAAGGATTAGGAACCAGGTAGGACAGTGGGTTAGGGTTTAGAGTGTGTTAGGAAGGATTAGGAACCAGGTAGGACAGTGGGTTAGGGTTTAGAGTGTGTTAGGAAGGATTAGGTGTGTAGAAGAGGGACCTTTTGTTTACTTTCATTACTTGGACCCCGATCCCAAATATTCCCTTCTCTTACCTTCCCTTGTTGTTGTTTTGTTTCTTATTGATTATTTATGGGTGTTTTTATATTATTTATTTAACTAATTCACTAAACATCCCCTGAGGGTTAAAATTGAGTTCTGGTTGTGGTCTGATTTATTTATCGCTCATTGCACCCCACATTTCTTCCCCTTTCATCCGTGTTACCTGGTGTGTTTAGAGCCCAGGCATTTACGTCTCCTCCTCAGACGAGCTACACCCGAGGGGAGAACGTAAGAACCTCTATCTCACAATATAGGTCAGGATTTAATTGGGTACATGCCGAATGGATAGACTACACTCGTCTAAAAAATATTAAAGTTTTGAAACTGCAGTGTAAGGGCAGTAACTGCAGTCAACTGTGGTATTTTGAACGCAGTAATTGCAGAATAACTGCAGTTATACTGCACTGTAACTGCAGTTTCACTGCAAAATTATTGCAGTTAAAAAAATGTTATTTTGGACATAGTATTTGAAGCATACTGCAATAATATTGCACTCTGACTGGCAATCTTTTTTCATAAGGGCACTCGTGTAACCCATCTAAAATGACATGATGTTTACTGATTATAAAAAAGCATACAGTTACTTGCTGACAGTACACAGTGCCTTCAGAAAGTATTCACACACCTTGACTTTACACATTTTGTTGTGTTACAGCATGAATTTAAAATAGATTAAATTAAGATTTATTTTGTCACAGGCCTACACACAATACCCCATAATGTCAAAGTGGAATTAATTACAAATGAAAAGCTTAAATGTCTTGAGTCAATAAGTATTCAACCCCTTTGTTATGGCAAGTCTAAATAAGTTCAGGAATAAAATTAGCTTAACATTTTGTATGGACTCTGTCACGCTCTGACCTATGAGAGCTGTTTTTTCTCTGGTTAGTTAGGTCAGGGTGTGATATGTTTTTTGTTTCTATGTTTTGTTCTTGCTTTTCTATTTCTAGGTTGAGTTTTGGATGATCTCCAATTAGAGGCAGCTGGTTCGTGTTGTCTCTAATTGGAGATCATATTTAAGTTGGAGTTTGTCTATGGGGTTTTGTAGGTAGTTGTTTTCCATTTTGTGAGTATCACCTGACGGAACTGTTGGCTGTCGTTTTGTTGTTTTGTTTAAGTGTTATCATTAAAGTAAATATGAGCACTCTACACGCCGTGCCTTGGTCCCCTTCATACGACCCTCATTACAGACTCTCTGTGCAATAACAGTGTGTAACATGATTTTTTGAATGACCACCTATACAATTATCTGTAAAGTCCCTAAGGTGAGCAGTGGATTTCAAACAGATTCAACTACCAAGACCAGATACGTTTTCTAATGCCTCACAAAGAAGGGCACCTATTGGTAGATGGGTAAAAATAAAAAAAGTAGACATTGAATATCCCTTTGAGCATAGTGGAGTTATTCATTACACTTTGGATGGTGTATCAATACACCCAGTCACTACAAAGATACAGGCGTCCTTCCTAATTCAGTTGCGGAGAGGAAGGAAACCGCTCAAGGATTTCACCATGAGGCCAATGGTGCCTTTAAAACAGTTACAGAGTTTAATGGCTGTGATAGAAAACTGAGGATGGATCAACAACATGACACTTACTCCACAATACTGACCTAATTGTGAAAAGAAGGAAGCCTTTACAAAATAAAAATATTCCAAAACATGCATCCTGTTTGCATCAAGGCACTAAAGTAATACTGCGACAACAAAAAAGTGGCAAAGCAATTTGCATTTTGTTCTTAATACAAACTGTTTTGTTTGGGGCAAATCCAATACAACACATTACTGATTACCACTCTCCACATTTTCAAGCATAGTGGTGGCTGCATCAGTTTATGGCTATGCTTGTAATAGTTAAAGACTGGGGAGGTTTTCAGGATAAAAAAGAAACGGAATGGAGCTAAGCAAAAGTGCTTCTACAAAGTATTGACTCAGGGGTGTGAATACTTATGTAAATTATATATTTCTGTTTTTATATTCAATAAATTTGCTAACATTGCTAAAAACAGGTATTTACCTTGTTATTGTGGGGTATTGTGTGTAGATGGGTGAGAAAATGTTTTTTTAATAAATTTTGAATTCAGGCTTTAACACGACAGAATGTGGAATAAGTCAAGGGGTATGAATACTTTTTGAAGGCACTGTAACTATGATATAGAGCTAAATGTGCACAATTGTTTTGCATTGAATAATCAGAAATTAGTAGTTCTGATGTTCTCTTCAAGAGTTTAACATATCATATTACAAACAAATAATTGTCATATTTATTTGTCAATCCCTTGAAAACCACATTCAGTTTTCAATGGTTTTAGCGGAGCTGGGGGTCTCCCTGTCCACAAGCAGGCAAATCCAACATTCTCCACGTTATTGTGATGTTTATTGATATAACAACCTATTTTTCCTACTTCACGGAAATCGCATTCATGGTAAACTCTATGAATTTCAGCTCAAACTTAAATTACCTATAAAAGTCAAGTGCAATGTGCTTGTCGATAATGAGCCTTGGATTGAATCGCAGCCAAAGTATTTCTAGTAAGACACGTGGCATTTTAGTGCATCCTTTTGTACTAAAACTTTTTTTTGTGTTGGAACCATTTCATTCTAGCCAGCAGAGTTGAAAAATAAGTTTGAAGAACTTCTAAAGAAATACAAGATCAATGAAGATAAAAGCATGCAAGAGGCCAAAATTTTAAAACGGATAAAAATCTTAAGAATGAGCTAACCCTTCAATACTTTGGAGACCCTAAACTTTCCATCTGGTGTCAGTTGACCATAGATCGTGCTATCAGCCAAGGAGAGCAATCACTCACTGAAATGCTCAGCATCTTCACGAGCTGTGGCAGAGCTAACGTTGAACAATTTCTTGGACACAGGTAGTGGAGAGGTCCACCAACTTGATATGGACCAGAAGTATGACTTTCTCATCTGTCTTCTTGAACAGCTGTATACACAAATCCCACAGTGGCTCAACAACTTGTTCTAAGAATTCTTGACGTCTTCACAGAGGTGTCAGAGAAAAACAAGGGCTCCCTTAGTCAAGTTCTCTTCGACATGATCTGGACACCTTTAGAAATTCTGCTCTTCTTGCGAGGTGTTTCAGGCAGAGACCAAGAAATTGGCAACATCAATCCTTTATACAGTGCGGACAAACAAGCTGGATCTTCTCGATACTCTTTTCTGCCCTGAAAGACAAAGACCCTGCCAAGTCTTTACAATACTTTGCTGAGGCAGAAAGGGACAAGGATGCAAACACATTGTGAATGAAATGTGAAATGAAAAGTATCTAGAGAAAATACTGTCCATAATGAAGGAAAGTCTAGGATATATGATAGAGGAGCTTCCAAAACATGCAAAGGAGGACTTGTAACAGGTAAAGATAGACAAGCAAAGCAGATGATCAAGTCACTGGATTTGAACAGCCTTGACCTTACTGTTCTCAAGGATGTCCTAGTGAGGATGTCTATTTCTGTACAAGACTGCTCAACCATTTTCACTGATAAAGGTGAAAAAAATGTAACGCTACTTTCCCGACTCACTCTTTTAGCATCACTGCTCATGCTCCTTCTACCAAAGCTAACTGGGGAAAAAGGTATCCTTCTGGAAATCGGTACAGGTGAGGAAAATCTTGCATCTTGGCCATGTTTGCCACCAAACAGGCCAATTGTGGTACTAAAGTCGACATTGTGACCAGTTCTCCAGTCCTTGCTCTTGCAGAGACCAGGAGGAGTGGAATAAACTGTATGACATGTTTGGTGTCAAATCCTCTGTTGTGCCACCACCACAGATCCTGGGAAGCTCCTATTGAAGCAGGGATAGTTCGCCACAGCAGGCATACGGGGAACAATTAGTGTATGGAACCGTTGGTATTTTTGCAGCAGACACATTGAGACAGGAATTTGAGAAGGCCAACACACGTGGTGAGAGGAAGTTTGACATGGTGATTGTGGATGAAGTGGATTACATGACTTTGGACAATGGAGTTCAGGTGATGTTTCTCTCCCAGGGAGGCTACGTGGACTGAGGCACCTTGACCAAGTCTGGGACATTAGGGCGATGCCACAAGACTTCCTGTAAGGCATTCCGAAACAGACAGATACACAATACCAGCTCACCGGCAAGAGAAGATTGTCGAGCTTCCAGAAATTCAGGTCAGTGGGCAAGCCCAGTGGATGGAGATCCTGTGTAGACTGCTTGGAGAGTGGCAGACAGTGGTCAGGTTGTCTTGGACGTATGTGAGGTTGTCAAGACGGCAAACCAGCTTGAGAACAAAATGGAGAGAGGGATTCCACCCCCCATCATATTCACAATCAGTGAGAGACACAACATTGAGAGTACTAAATTCAGAGGGAGGATAAATAATCATAGCCACAAATCTAGGAGGA
>NW_025548819.1:0-9381 GCF_905237065.1 Salmo salar | reverse complement strand
TTAATCTAACCACGTTTTACGATTTCAAAAAGGTTTTACGGCGAAAGCATAAATTTAGAGTATGTTAGGACAGTACATTTACAAGAGTTGTGTGTAATGTTTTGTCAAGTCAAAGAACAGGGTCACCAAAACCATAAAACCAGCTAAAATGATGCACTAACCTTTTACAATCTCCATCAGATGACACTCCTAGGACATTATGTTAGACAATGCATGCATTTTTTGTTCTATCAAGTTCATATTTATATCCAAAAACAGCGTTTTACTATGGCATTGATGTTGAGGAAATCGTTTCCCCTCCAATAACCTGGCAGTCAAGTCAGCACACAAAAATTAGAAAACATTGGTAAAATATTATATTGTCATTTAAAGAATTATAGATTTACATCTCTTGAACGCCCAATCAACTTGCCAGATTTAAAAATAACCTTACTGGGAAATCACACTTTGCAATAATCTGAGCACTGCGCCCAGAAAAATACGCGTTCGCGATACAGACTAGACGTCATGTTGGGGAGAGATCTAAAATCGAAAATACTATGTAAATAATCCATTACCTTTGATTCTCTTCATCAGATGTCACTTCCAGGTATCACAGGTCCATAACGAATGTAGTTTTGTTCAAAAAAGCTCATCATTTATGTCCAAAAATCTCCGTCTCGTTAGCACATGATGTAAGCCAGCCGGACTTCTCGTCATGAACGAGGGGAAAAAATATATTTCCGTTCGTTCAAACATGTCAAACGTTGTATAGGCACTAAATCATTAGGGCCTTTTTTAACCAGAACATGAATAATATTCAAGGTGGGACGAATGCATTCTCTTTTATAACGTATTGGAACGAGGGTACCCAACATGAACTCGCGCCCAGGTGTCTAATGGGACATCATCGTTCCATGGCTCTTGTTCGGTCAGATCTCCCTCCAGAAGACTCAAAACACTTTGTAAAGGCTGGTGACATCTAGTGGAAGCAATAGGAAGTGCCAAAATATTCCTAACCCCTGTGTTTTTCAATGGGATAGGTTTAAAGTCAATACAACACATCAGGTATCCACTTCCCTGTCAGAAAATGTCTCAGGGTTTTGCCTGCCAAATGAGTTCTGTTATACTCACAGACACCATTCAAACAGTTTTGGAAACTTTAGAGTGTTTTCTATCCATATATAATAAGTATATGCATATTCTAGTTACTGGGTAGGATTAGTAACCAGATTAAATCGGGTACATTTTTTTTATCCAGACGTGCAAATGCTGCCCCCTAGACCCAACAGGTTAAGTGCCTGTTCTTCTGTCCTAGTGAGGTTCTTCTGAATGTGGTTTGTTTTTCTCGCATACACTGACATGGCTTCTTGTTCGACAAACCTACAATAGGTATTAAAATCAATTTTTATGCCATTTTTCTCATAAAAAAGCGATAATATTCCGACCGGGAATCTGCGTTTAGATAAACAGACGAAAGAAAATAAAGCATTCGGTCGACTCGGGCACGTGCCTAAGCCCATAGTACTCTGAATCGGCCACTTGCCAAAAGCGATAATGTGTTTCAGCCAGAGCCTGCCTCGATATCGTTCAGCTTTTTCCCGGGCTCTGAGAGCCTATGGGAGCCATAGGATGTGTCACGTTATTGCAAAGATCCTCAGTCTTCAATAAAAAGAGCCAAGATGAAACACAATTTGTCAGACAGGCCACTTCCTGCATGGAATCTTCTCAGGTTTTGGCCTGCCATATGAGTTCTGTTATACTCACAGACACCATTCAAACAGTTTTAGAAACGTTAGAGTGTTTTCTATCCAAATCTACCAATTATATGCATATTCTAGTTACTGGGCAGGAGTAGTAACCAGATTAAATCGGGTACGTTTTTTATCCGGCCATGCAAATACTGCCCCCTAGCCCCAACAGGTTAAATGTATGACTTATTCAATTTACCTTTCTTGTAACATGACTGATCTAGGCTAATAGAGAAAACGGTAGCAAATGGTACAATATCCCCACTGAGCAAAAACTTGTTGAATCAACTTTGTTTCCATGTCATTTCATCCAAAAAAATCAATAAGATGATGTTGAATCAACGTGTAAAACTAATTGGATTTGCAAAAGTCATCAACATAAGGGTATTTCGTCTTGTTTTCCACAAACCTTTAACCTAAATCCAATGACATGGTGGCATTTGTTGTTGATTTTACATTGAATTCATGTTAGTTTAAATCAAAACTAAACTTTGAACTGACGTCTGTGCCCAGTGGGTCCTGTCTCCCCTAGTCTCACTATTGTCATAGAAAGCAGTCATAGACTAGGCCTACTATAGGTCTATTTTTGGTAAAGAGTTAACAGTCATCATTCAAATCAGCTGTCTACTCTCCCTCCCACACCGACAAGCACAGCATTACATAAACAAACCGCTAGACTTTCTGTCTCATTATTATAGGGATTCCAGTCGGTGACAGTGACAAAGAACTGCGCGTAAAGATGGCAAATGACGGACACAGAGCAGGGGAGCTCTAATCGAGCCGAGTCTGGGTCCCCATTCTCTGAGATAATTGAACTGAATGTCGGGGGACAGGTGTATGTGACACGGCACATAACTTTGGTCGCCGTCCCAGACTCGCTCCTCTGGACCATGTTCAGCAAGAAGGCTCCAAAGGACCTTGCGCGAGATGGCAAAGGGCGCTACTTCTTGGACAGGGACGGTTTCTTGTTCCGTTATATTTTAGACTACCTGCGGGACCTCAACCTGGTGCTGCCTGATTATTTCCCCGAGAAAAGCCGGCTGCAGAGGGAGGCTGAGTTTTTCCACCTGCGGGACCTGTCCAAGCGCCTGATCCCCAGGATGAGCAAAGTGAACTCCATCAACGAGGAGATTTGCCAGAGCGACACCGAGGAGGGTGGGCTTCAGTGCGGCACCGGGTCCTCCGGCGTTGGCATGGAAACTTTGCGCATGATGACTGCAATGAGCAGCGCTCACTCCCAGTCTCTGGAGTCCAGAAAGTCGGGCTACATCACAATTGGATACAGGGGATCATACACTATAGGGAGAGATATCCAAACCGATGCCAAGTTCAGGAGAGTGGCGCGCATCACGGTGTGCGGGGAAAATTTCCCCTTGCCAAAGAGGTGTTCGGGGACACTTTGAATGAGAGCAGGGACCCTGACCGGCCACCGGAGAGGTATACCTCCCGTTACTACCTGAAATTCAATTTCCTTGAGCAGGCGTTTGACAAGCTGACCGAGGTTGGCTTTCACATGGTGGCTTGTAGCTCCACGGGCACATGCGCCTACACCAGCAATGACCCAAACGAGGATAAAATCTGGACGAGTTATAACGAGTATGTGTTCTGTCGGACTAAATTGTTAATATGGTCACCACCTGAGCCCACCCGCTGCCAACAGAAAATTACTGTTTTGTGTTTACTCGTGCAAATAGGCATCTCATAATTTCTTTACATATTTAATGGCAAATAGCCACAGCCTATAGGTCAATACACACTAACCTAGAATTCCGGATGTTATCATATCTTAATTTGCCTTGTGGAGATGGCTATTGAATGAATTAATTTAATGACATTTTACACACGCACATGTAACAGATGACAGGTCATACTTAATAATTCTCTTGAGTTGTTTTTTTTTAAAGAAAGGACTGTCCAGCCAGCGATCCCAGATTGGTGTTTATTCTGAAGATAGACACAAAGAAGCACATTAGATGTGCCGGACAACAATATGTTCATGGCTGTAGATTAGTGATTTGTCTTTTAGCATGAAAATAACTGTGAATTAGCAGGGAGCTAATGCGACCATTACAATTAGGGCATGCTAGCTAACTTGCGCTTACAGCAATAACATTCAAAAGCACACCCCAGGAAGCCCTCAATATCTAACAGGTAACACATATACACACACACACACATATACACTAATTATACAAAACATTAAGGATACCTGCTCTTTCCATGACATAGACTGACCAGGTGAATCCAGGTGAAAGCTATGATCCCTTATTGATGTCACTTGTTAAATCCACTTCAATCAGTGTAGATGAAGGGGAGAAGACAGATTAAAGGATTTTTAAGCCTTGAGACAATTGAGACATGGATTGTGTATGTATGCCATTCAGAGGGTGAATGGGCAAGACAAAATATTTAAGTGCCTTTGAATGGGGTATGGTAGTAGGTTCCAGGTGTCAAGAACTGCAACGCTGCTGGTTTTTCATGCTCAACAGTTTCTCATGTGTATCAAGAATGGTCCGCAACCCAAAGTACATCCAGCCAACTTGACACAACTGTGGGAAGCATTGGAGTCAACATGGGCCAGCATCCCTGTGGAACGCTTTCGACATCTTGTAGAGTCCATGCCCCAACGAGAATTGAGGCTGTTCTGAGGGGCAAAAGGGTGGGTGCAACTCAATATTGGGAAGGTGTTCCTAATGTTTGGTATACTCAGTCTATCTATCTATCTATCTATCTGGAAATGTACATAGTGAACTCATACACATTGTAAATATGAAAATAGGATAGAGTATTTCAGAACGTGACCTACTGCTTGTATGGCAATATCAGACTGGTAAGAATTGACGTTCGCAATCCCCTATCTGCAAGCATGACCAATGGCATAACATCTTACTGATATGTAAATTCAACCAACCAATAGGAATATATAAACATATGCATGCACTTGATTCACACGGAAAACTGTTGAGTGTTTTCCTCCCAGCAGTGTCGCAGGTCTTGACACAAAACGGTGCACCTGGCACCCACCACACCCCATTCAAAGGAACTTGAATCTTTTTTCTTGGCCATTCACCCTCTGAATGGAACACATACACAATCCATGTCTCAATTGTCTCAATGTTTAAAAATCCTTCTTTAACCTGTCTCCTCCCCTTCACTTATTATATGTGGATTTAGTGACACCAATAAGGGACCATAACTTTCACCTGGATTTACCTGATTTACCTATGTCATGGAAAAACAGGTGTTCATAATGTCTTGTACACTCAGTGTATACATGCCACCTTTCAGTTATTTCGTAGACCGGTCACCATGGATCCCTGCCACTGACTGGTAACCTTCAGTATTGTTTTCTGAATCCAGTCTTGTTAAAAAATAAATAGAGTTGATTTATGTAAGAGATGATTTTGAATGTCCAAGAGTAATAGACATACATGTATTTCTACTTTATTTTGTATACTAGAACTTCTACAGAGCCTTCTATTGACCTGAAATAACTCCCTTTATTAGCCTACTAAGACCACATCTCTGCTGAGCTGACAAATGCAAATTCCTGTAGTAATAATAATGGTGTTGTAATGAAATTGGGTTATTTATCTGTGCGAGACTAGGCAATCAAAGCATTTCTCCCTCCCCCAATTTGCATGACAATGTTAAATTAACCCCATCAGACTGCACTTTGTGATCCATAAAGTTAATACAACAGCGTATAGACATGGCAGAACATTATTGTACTATTTTACAGCATTTTAGTCAGTGTAATTCATTCATTAGAGGCTTGCTTTACCAAATAATGTATTTTCTACTTCATTCCACAGTAGTCTGATTGCCCAAAAATATGCATTTGTTTTGTTGTGTTGCATATTTGTTAACTTGTTCAGATACTGAAATAAAGTCTTATACAATTCTAACATATTCTCTATGCTAAGTTTACCACTGACTGAAGACACTATGCTGGATCTTTCCTATTGTTCCTTATCCATAAGTGGTTTCCATTTCTGGAGAGAGGGGCCATTACCCCTAGAGGGTTGCAGGTTCTAATACAGGGCTGTCGAGAGAAATCTGGTGGGAGTGAGCATCAGCATTCCAGGTGACACCTACTGCCATTGTGCCCTTGATCAAGGTACTTAACCCCAAAACCGCTCAAGGGTCGCTGCTCTGTGACAGACTGTCATGTGTGGTGGGTCAGGTTGGGAACTAGTGTGTCACTTCATAGAAATGATCTCTTCATCGAAATATGTTCTTGAATGATCGGAAGATTCTCTTCTATACATATATTCTGTATAGAAGAATCCCCTTCAATTAATTTAAGAGTTCCTTTGCTGAATACAAGTATGAAAAAGAACGTTTCACATTGAACAGCATCAATCATTGCCAAATCACATCTCTTTACTATCCGATTGCAGCGTTTTCAAACTTTGTACATCACACATTACTTTTACATTTTGTGGAGAGCAATAATAAGAGCATAGGCCTATAAAACCGATCATACTCATATCATTCTCTCATCATGTTGGTGACATGGGTGAGTTCTGCACTGGGAACAGAATGGTTGACTCTGTTGTCCTGCCCTCCAGGACACCTACAGCACCCGATGTCACAGGAAGGCCAAAAAGATCAACAAACACCCGAGCCACTGCCTGCTCACCCCGTTACCATCCAGAAGGCGACGTCAGTGCAGGTGCATCAAAGCTGGGACCGAGAGACTGAAAAACAGCTTCTATCTCAAGGCCATCAGACTGTTAAACAGCCATCACTGGCACAGAGAAAGCTGCCCCTACCCCATCCACGACTCAAAATCATTAGCCCACTTTAATAAATGATCACTATCACTTCAAATAATACCACTTTATTAAAGTTTGCATATCTTATACTCATCTCCTATGTTCTTCCATTCAAAAGTTTGGGTCTTATTTGTTTTTCGCACATTTTTGTCCATTAAAATAACATCAAATTGATCAGAAATACAGTGTAGACTTTTAACGTTGTAAATACTATTGTAGCTGGAAGGCGGCAGATTTCTTATGTAATATCTACATAGGCGTACAGTGGTCCATTATCAGCAACCATCACTCCTGTTGTTCCAATGGCATGTTGTGTTAGCTAATCCAAGTTTATCATTTTAAAAGGCTAATTGATAATTAGAAAACACTTTGCAATTATGTTAGTTTATCTGGAGCATCAGCATTTGTGGGTTGGATTTCAGGCTCAAAATGGCCAAAACATAGACTTTCTTCTAAACTCACCAATTCTATTCTTGTTCTGAGAAATGAGAAGCTATTCCATGTGAGAAATTGCCCAAACAAAATCTCGTACACGCATGTGTACTTCTCTCCTTCACAGAACAAGCGCAAACTGTCTCTAAAATTGGGAGCCCGTTCTGCTAGCCAAACATACTTTGTCAACAGTGAAGGAGCCTCCGGTTGCAAAAAAAAGCCATATTTCAACTGCCAATAAAAAATATTTAGATGGGCAAAATAACACAAACACTGACAGAGGAACTCTGCCTAAAAAACCAACATCCCGAGTCACCTTTTTCACTGTTGATATTGAGAACTATCTTCGGTTTTCTTGGCAATTTCTTCTTAATTTCTCAGAACAAGAATGACTATGTTTCAGTTCTTTAATCTCTACCATTTTAGCCTGTAATCCAACCCACAAATGTTGATGCTCCAGATACTCAACTAGTCTAAAGAAGGACAGTTTTATTGCTACTTTTAATCAGAACTACAGTTTTCAGCTGTGCTAACATAATTCAAAGGGTTTTCCTAATGATCAATTAGCCTTTTAAAATGATAAACTTGAATTAGCTAACACAACGTTACCATTGAACACGAGTGATAGTTGCTATAATAACCTCATAATACCTATTAATATTCCATCAACAAAAAACTGCCGTTCCCAGCTACAATAATCAATTACAACATTAACAATGTCTACACTGTATACATTTGATCAAATTTATGTTATTTGAATACAAAATGTTTTCTTTCAAAACAAGGACATTTCTAAGTGACCCCAACTTTAAACGAGTAGTGTATATACTGTATTCTATACCATCTATTGCATCTTGCCTATGCCGCTCTGTCATAGCTTATTCATATATTTAATTACATATTCTTATTCCATTCCTGTACTTAGATTGTTAGATATTTACTGCACTGTTGAACTATAAGCACAAGCATTTCGTTACACTCGCATTAACATCCTACTAACCATGTGTATGTGACCAATAAAATTATTTATCCATTTCCAGATATTCACAAAAAATATCTATGGTTTTCCACCGGATACATGAATTTTTATTTTTGTCTTTCTTCCCCTAAACAACTTAAATCCAATGATATGGTTCAGATTTGTTATTCCTTAGATTCATGTTGGTTGACAACTAAATAAAATATAAATGAAAACTATATTTCAACTACGTTTGTGCCCATTGGATTACCCCTGCCACCCGGGAAAAAGCTCTGATACCTATAAAAACCACATTATAAAAGCAGTGGGATTATTATAGGCTATAGTGCAATGGGTTTCCAGATTGATATTGTACTTATTTTTCATTTTCACCAAGTGCACATGTAACAGTTTTGCTTCTGTCCCTATCTTCACACTTACCTGGGCTCGAACCAAGGCCCTCTGCACCCATAACTGCCTCCCATGTGAAGCATTGTTACCTATCGCTTCACAAAAGCCTCTACTTTGCAGAGCAACAACTACTTCAAGGTCTCAAATGACGTCTTGCTATTAGCGTGCAAAGTCAGAAGGAATCTGTTCTGTTATTTAATTCAGGTCAATTGGATAAGACATATCCCCACTCTGAACACAATTATATTAACTGTTTGGGATAATATTTTCTCGGCCATAACGTATATTTAATCTCGGTTATTACTCCTGCCCAGAAACTATAATATGCATATAATTAATAGATTTATAAAAACACCCTAAAGTTTCTAAAACTGTTTGAATGGTGTCTGTGATATAACAGAACTCATATGGCAGGCCAAAACCTGAAAGATTCCATACGGGAAGTGGCCTGTCTACATATTGTGTGTTTTCATCTTGGCTCTTTTTTTGAAACTGAGGATCTTTGCAATACGTTACACTTCCTATATAGGCTCCCCCCATAGGCTCTCAAACCCCGGGAAAAAAGCTGAGCAATGTCGAGGCAGGCTCTGGCTAAACACATTAAAGCTTTTTGGCAGAGTGGCCCGATTCAAGTACTATGGGCTTGAGGCACGTGCCCGGAAATCACCAATGCTTCTATTTTCTTTTCGTCTGTTTACCTAAGCGCAGATTCCGGTCGGAATATTATCGCTTTTTTATGAGAAAAATGGCATAACAATTGATTTTAAACAGCGGTTGACATGCTTCGAGAATACGTAATGAATATTTAAATTTTTTTGTCTAATGCGCCATGCTCGTCACATATTTACCCTTTCGGATAGTGTCTTGAAGCATACGAACAAAAAATGCCGCTGTTTGGATATAACTATAGTTATTTTGAACCAAACCAACATTTGTTATTGAAGTAGAAGTACTGGAGTGCATTCTGACATGAACAGCAAATAATAACATTTTTCTTATAGTAAATCTGACTTTGATGAGTGCTAAACTTGCTGGGTGTCTAAATAGCTAGCCCTGTGATGCTAGGCTA
>NW_025548818.1:0-7192 GCF_905237065.1 Salmo salar | reverse complement strand
AGTGGTTAGATGCAGGGGCGCAAAGCGGCAGCCCAGCGGTTAGAGTTTAATATAGCAGAGGTTAGGCGTAGCTATAGCAGCCAGAGCGCAGGCAGGTGCTAGGCGCAGGTCCAAAGCGGTTAGAGTGTTTAGTGTTCTGCATGCAGCCCAGTGGTTAGAGTGTTGGCGGCAGGCAGCCCTAGCGGTTGCTGTTGGGGCTGCCTAGTGTAATGCAAAGCCCAGAGGTTAGAGCGTTGGGGGGGCAGACAGCTCCAGCTCTGCAGAGCGGGAGGGGCCGTGCAGGCCCCAGTGGAGCGCTGTAGAAAGGGTTCCAGTGGTTGAGATGCAGTGTTCAAGCACAGCCCAGCGATAGATGTTGTAGCAGCGTGGTTAGAGGTGACAGTGCAGAAACCGTGAGGTGGGTTAGAGGTGATGGCCGCAGGCACCCAGCGCTAGATGGCAGACGCAGCAGCAGCCCAGCGCCCCGAGCTAGGGGCCGCATAGAGCCCAGCGGTCACGACAGAGGGGGGAAAGCCGGCACGGCGCCCAGCGCGGTTAGAGCGTTGCAGGCCGCAAGGCGCCGCGCGGCGGTTAGATAGCGGCAGCCCAGCGGACCCGGCGGTTAGATGTGCAGTGAGCGCCAGGCTCAGCGGCTTAGGGTGTAAGGCCCAGCGGTCAGAGCGTAAATGCGCAAGGCCACAGACGCGCCAGTGGTTAGACCGTCCAACGCCCGCGGCTAGACCACCGGCAGCAAGCAGGGGGGCAGACAAGTCCAGCAAAGCCAGACGAGCCCAGCGGTCAGAGACGCCGGGCCCCGCACGCACCCCACCGCCGGATGGAGTTGGTGGCGGAGCCCCCAGCGGTTAGAGTCAGCCGCCCGCAGGCAGCCCAGACGGTTAGATTGTTGGGGCGGCAGTGTGGCCCAGCGGCTAGATGCCGCTGGGGCACGCGGTGCGGTTAGGAGGGGGCGCAGGTCAGCCCAGTGGTTAGATGTGCTGGGGCGCATGGTAGTCCAGTGGTTAGAGTGTAGGGGGCCTGCAGTGCCAGCCCAGCGGCTAGGAGCGCTCAGCGGCAAGGCAGCAGCAGCCCAGGGCGCGGTTCGAGCGCGCGGAGGCGCGTCCACCCAGCGGTTAGACCGACAGGAGGGGCAAGTGTAGTCCAGCGGTTAGAGTGCGAAGGGCCGGCAGGCAGCCCAGCGGCCAGAGCGTAGGGCCGCGCAGGTAGCCCAGTGGTTAGAGTGTTGGCCGGCAAGAGCACAGTCCAGCGGTTAGAGTGTTGGGGCCGGGCACCGCAGCCCAGCGGTTAGATGTGGGGGCGGCAGGCAGCCCTAGTGGCCAGATCGTTCGCACAGCCGGTTGGAGCGTATGGGCACATTGCACCTACGAAGCCGCAGGCAGCCCAGCGGTTTAGGAGCAGCAGGGGCAGGCGAACCAGACCGACGTGCGGGCCCGCAGGCAGTCCAGCCGGCCAGGGTGCAGGGGCGCAGCGGTCTAGTGGTTAGGTGTAGGGGCAGGTAGTCCGCTGGCTAGAGTGTAGGGGGGCAGGCAGTCTAGCGCGGTTAGAGGTGGGGCAGGGGCCCAGCGGTTAGGAGTGTAGGGCGTGCAGGCAGCTTAGCGGTTAGAGTGTAGGCCGGCAGGCGCCTAGTGGTTAGAGTGTTAAAGCGGCAGAACCGGAATGTTGCTTGATCAACCTCAGAGCCGGGACGAGTAAAAATCTGTCGTTCTTCCCCGAGCGGCAGCTAACCCACTTGTCTTCCGGGAGCTGGAAGATGTGGATGTTGATTATGCGCCCCCCGCAGTTGAGGCCGCAGATGTTGCTTACACTATATCAGGCCTCCCGAGTCGTTAGAACGGTCTCAAGGCACTGTACTGTGGTGCAGATAGAGGCGCTACTACTGACCTGGTTTGTTCCAGGTTGTCACAACCGGGTTGTGATTGGAAGTCCTATGGCTAGCGAAAATCGGCCCAGCATCGCTCGGGATTTGACCGATGTAGGCCGTTATTGTAAATAAGAATTTGTTCTTAATCGACTTGCATTAGCTAAATAAAGGTTACATAAATAAAACATCAGCAAAATCCATTAACCTTTTAGGTTGGTTTCACTTTACAACTGCGTGGATAATGTGAGTTTTGTTATAGCAGTGTTTGTGAATGCTTCACTTCACAAACCGACTCTCTACACTTTAGAAGTTACATAGTTCTCAGTAAGCAATAGGGAGTTCCGTATGAATATGAAAGATGCCGACCCACGAGTCGTGGATGCTTTTATTTGTAAGGTTTGTATATAAATTGTACAAAAACATTTTCAAATAGTTTGGTACAAAACCTGTTCACAAACTTAAAAATTATATCAAACTCATGGACGCCTTCATGGTAGGTTGAGGTATGCAAAATGGGTCAATTGTGGATCAAAAAGGAGCACCTCTATCTCCTGAATGTTTTTGCATTCACGCCCAAAAAGTCACTTTCTGACCACTTTCACCATGGGCAAACATGGCTAGGGGTTGCTCGTGCGAAATGAAGCAAGGCGCGCAGCCAGAAAGTGATTGAAATCATATGCAACAACTCCAATAGTGTGAACCAACATTCACCGAGTGCTTGAGCACGGTAAGCTTCCTCTGTGGGCATTAAGTTCTTTTGGTTCTGTCAGGCCGGGGATCAGTCAGACTACGCAAAGCCGTCAACACCAGGCCACGAGAAACACCATGAAAGAATCTGCAAATGCTACTCCCTCATTGGAGACCTTAGGAGCCCAACGAGAGAGGATCTGAGATTCGAGATGTTGCCCATACCAGTGCCTCCAAACTTGTCACCATGCTCGGGACCTGGCAGTGGTATAGCGACCCAAGGGCTCCTCAATGTCCGTACCAAGCCCCCCAACGTATATATTGTTCTTTATCTCTATGGGGCAGAGCCGATAAATGTGCAGCATACTCGCTAATCTCATGCTATTTGCCACATTTTGCCATGAGGCTATTGAGAGAAAATGCTGATGTTTTAGAGCTCAGGGATTCTTGAAAGATGGGAGACTTCTTTCCACACACATATTTGTTTTAATACACATCTTCTATGATATATACCCTTTTATAGACCAAAAAGTTATCAACTATCAAGCACGAAGCGAACCACCTCCTAATAAAAAAAAATTAATTATTCATAAAATGCACCAACTGGATCCACGTCAACTCCCGCCCACCATAAAATATGCATTTAATTTTTACGTAACTATTGTCCAAGTTTTTAAAAGGCCTTGATTGTTTATTTATAATTTAAATTATTCAAATATGTAAACACAAATCTCCAAACTTCTTTTGTTTTGTTTTACATCACTAGTAAATGTCTACAGGGCTAATTTGTGTTTCTTCTCTCAGTTGTTTTAAGACTCCAAAATATAATTAAATGTAACAGTCTATGAATTTTGTTAAACTATATCTGAATCTAACAGGCAGAGGGAGCTGACAGTCCACGGCCGGGATTATGGTGGTTATTATGGTCAAAAGTAGAAACCCGGACAGACCATGAGTGGTCTTGTAGTATATGTAGAGGATATGAATTAGGCCCTGCTCAATTCCGATTAAATGAGGATTTAGACATATTCGTCAAGAGTTGACCAATTCTTCAGCCGACATCTTTGTAGAATCACAGTTTTGAGGGAACATTCTTTGTAGTCAACAGAGGGTTAAGGCTTGCAAGAAACCACATAAAAATACTTTCTCAGTTAAAATCTCTATTGCTGTCAATTAAAAAAAATGGCAAACACTTTTGGAGAGTTTGAAATTGGGATACACTTGGTCTGGACAAGGCCATTTCCAGGCAGAGCCCACATATAAAAATGTATAATATTGAAAGTATTTTGAAAATCCCAAAACAAATCTTTTCAAGTTATAAAACTTTTTTAAATGCAAATAAACAAAAAATGTAATTATGGAAAATAAGATACATTAAAGTGGCATTGTCCTGACTTTCAAGAATCTCTCTGAGCTAATTTCCTGCTATTCTAGACATTTACCATGAGGTACTGAGAAAATATATCAGTTCTAGATTAATTTCCTGTAACCTAAAAATGTCTTCCATAGTTTAAAAAGAGCAAAATTACATGTAATCTGGGGCCTTGAATCTAGATAGACTCAAATTAAAGCTTGTGGGCACTGTTGCCAGTGGGGCTGTGAGGAGTGTAAAGCACAGCTAGTGGATCCCGGGACTGGAACACCTCCCTCTGTAACTGGATCCTGTTCAGACGACCGAACACCTCTGCACCGATCCCGCTCCCTGGGACCGAACACCCTCCAATCGATCCTGTTCAGTATCCTGGGATCGAACACCTCCCCGCAAATCGATCTCAAGCCAGGACCCTGGGACTGAACACTCTGCAAACCGATCCTGTTCAGGACCCTGGGACTGAACACCTCCGCAACGGTCCTGCCTAGCACCCGGGACTGAACACTCCTCTGCAATTGGGTCTGCTCAGCCCTGGGACTGAACACTTCCTCTGCAACTCCTATGTGTTGTAATTGGTG
The DNA here is from genome assembly GCF_905237065.1 of Salmo salar. Classification (NCBI taxonomy): domain Eukaryota; kingdom Metazoa; phylum Chordata; class Actinopteri; order Salmoniformes; family Salmonidae; genus Salmo; species Salmo salar. The sequence goes on along the minus strand of NW_025548818.1, from coordinate 2,697 downwards.
GAAGCCTTCTCCACCACCATACAGGGAAGCTCTCTTGGCTCTCACTTCTTTCTATTTTTACTAATGACCTACCACTAGAATTGGGTAGCTAAAGCCTGTGTGTCTATGTATGCCGATGACTCAACACTATACACGTCAACAAATTCATAGCAAGGAAACTACTGCAACCCTAAACAAAGAGTATGCAGTCGTTTTAGAATTGGTGACCAGTATTAAATTGGTCCTGACTCCTGAACATCTCTAAAACTAAAACTACTGTATTTGCTACAAATCATCCCCAAAATTCCCAGACCCCAGCTGAATCTGATACTAAAATAATGTGGCTGCTGAGCAAGTGGAGGAGACTAAAATTACTTGCAAGTTACCTTGAATTGAGAGCTGTCATGGTCAAAATATACTTATCTAATGAATGTGTGTGATGGGGAGAGGTATGTCTGTGATAAAGAGATGCTCTGCTGTGTTTGACACTCCATAAAAGCGAGTCCTGGCAGGTTCTAGTTTTATCTTATCTGATTATTGCCCAGTCATATGGTCAGGTGCTACAAGAAGGACCCAGAAAATCAGCCGGGCCTGGTGAAAACCAGAATCCCAGCTGGGCCCAGGAACCAGAAACCGAGCCGGGCCCAGAACCAGCCGGCTCCAGAACCAGAATCAGCTGGCCCAGAACCAGGAACCCAGCTACCAGAACCACAGCTGGCCCAGAACCAGAACCGAGCTGCCCAGAACCAGAACGAGCTGGCCCAGAACCAGAATCGACGGCCTAGAATCAGGAACTGTAGCTGGCCTAGAACCAGCTGGCCCAGAACCAGAACTGAGTTGGCCCAGAACCAGAACCAGCTATCTAGGAACCGAGTGGCACGTCTTGCTCTCCATCAAATTCAGAGGGCTAACATTTGGCTACCATGCATGCCATAGTCTTCCCTTCCCAATAAAAGTAGAGGAGGATTGACTGCATTGCTTCTTGTTTTATAAGAAACATTCATGTTTGAAAGTTCAAATGTTTTGGGTACAGTCAATTTACGCAAACAGCATTGACACACATACATACACACACACACACACACATGGCTGTTGTCACACACACACACACACACACACACACACACGCCCAAACAGGGTCTTCCCACAGTCCCCAACTCCAGAACAAATTCAAGGAAACATACAGTAGTATATAGAGCCATGATTTTGGCATGGAACTCCTTCCATTCCACTATTGCTCAAGTGAACAAAAACCTGACTTTATAAAAACAGATAATAGCAACACTTCTCGTGCACAACGCCTCAACCCCATTTGATACATTGTAAGTGTATGTACCTGACAGATGCCACTGAATGTAAGTTTAGTATATGGAAATGTAAACATTTTGCCTCTGTGTTGCATCTCAGTATTGAGCTGTCATGAATCCTTTAGTTATATTTGTCTTGTTTTAAAAATGATTGTAGTTCTGGTCTCAAACCTGTTCTTGTCTATTAATATTCTATATTATGTCATGTTCCGATGTTTTGTGTGGACCCTAGGAAGAGAATGCTTATGCTATCGTTAAAAACTAATGGGGATCCCATTAGTATTTAGAATCACCAAAGCAATTCATCACGATGCCCACCAGGCGGTGAGGGTAGGCAACCACCGCTTGCCACTGACCCTGGAACACGTGACCCCCCAGAGATTTGGTGATTAGCCACCGTACCCCCTGTTTATCACCAATGATCATGTGGCCACGCATAACTCCAACACCATCATCAAGTTTGCTGACGGGAATGATGGTGGTAGGGCTTGACCCACCGACGGCATATGAGACGGCCTACAGGGAGGAGGGGTCAGGAGACCTGGCAGGTGCCAGAACAGTTTCATCCTCTCAACTTCAGCACCAAGAGCTGATCCATGACTAAAGGAAACACAAGCCGTGCTGGGCCCAAACCCGCATCCACATCGACGGGGCCGTGGAAAGGAGAGTCAAAAGCCTAAGTCTCAGTGTCCACATGGACTGAGGACATAAGCGGTCCTCTCACACCAGCACAGTTGTGAAGAAGGCAATGCGGTGTTTCTCTTCCTCGTGATTTTGTCACGGCCTCTCAGATCCTCAAGAAACCGGCAGGTGGAAAAGCATTCGACTGGTTGTATCACTCCTGGCATGGCACTGCCCCCCACTGCATGTCTCTACATAGGGTGGTGGGGGATAGCCCACGATCAATGGTGGCTAGCTCCAGCCATCCAGGACATTGATGCCTGAAAAATGTCTAGATTCCAGTCAACGTCATGGACTGTTTTCTCTACTCCTGGCCCCGCATTACTGAGCATTGGGGCCTTGACTCAACAGGCCCTAGATAGCTTTACTTCCTCGTCATAAGATGGCGAATAGCAAACTACCACCGCCCCCGCTCTTTCCGTCACCTGAACTGACTACCTGAACTGACTACCTGAACTGACTCACTCTGAACTGGCCTCTTCCTCAGGTCTCACCCACCAAGGCAAAAGGCTACACACACACCCACACACACACACACACACACACACACACACACACACACACACACACACACTGTCATTGTACACACACACACCCACACACACACACACACACACACACCTCCGTGGACACACACACTCACAACATACACTGCTTCTAGAGATTATAGTGATTATTAGTAATTGCTAGTGTTTATCCTGCTACCAGCCACTTTCTGTTTACATGAGTA